>NC_088403.1:59661481-59923981 GCF_034236695.1 Oncorhynchus nerka
CATATGGAATCATGTAGTAAGCAAAAATGTGTTAAACAAATCAAAATATATTTTATATTTGAGATTCTTCAAAGTAGCCACCCTTTGCCTTGATGACAGCTTTGCACACTCTTGGCATTGTCTCAACCAGCTTCATGAGGTGGAATGCATTTCAATTCACAGGTGTGCCTTTTAAAAGTTAATTTGTGGAATATCTTTCCTTCTTAATGCATTTGAGCCAATCAGTTGTGTTGTGACAAGGTAGGGTGGTATACAGAAAATAGCCCTATTTGGTAAAAGATCAAGTCCATTATTATGGCAAGAACAGCTCAAATAAGCAAAGAAAAATGACAGTCCATCATTACTTTAAGACATGAAGGTCAGTCAAAATGTAACATTTTAAGAACTTTTAAAGGTTCTTCAAGTGCAGTTGCAAAAACCATCAAGCACTGTGATGAAACTGGCTCTCATGAGGACCGCCACAGGAAAGGAAGACTCAGAGTTACCTCTGCTGCAGAGGATAAGTTCATTAGAGTTAATGGCACGTCATATTGCAGCCCAAATAAATGCTTCACAGACTTCAAGTAACAGACACATCTCAACAACAACTGTTCAGATGAGACTGCGTGAATCAAGCCTTCATGGTCGAAATGCTGCAAAGAAACCCCTACCAAAGGACACCAATAAGAAGAAGAGACATGCTTGGGCCAAGAAACATGAGCAATGGACATTAGACCGGGGGAAATATGTAATTTGGTCTGATGAGTCCAAATTGGAGATTTTAGGTTCCAACCGCCGTCTCTTTGTGAAACGAGGTGTGAGTGAACGGATGATCTACGCATGTGTATTTCCCACCGTAAAGCATGGAAGAGGAGGTGTTATGTTGTAGGGGTGCTTTGCTGGTGGCACTTTAAGGCACACTTAACCAGCATGGCTACCACAGCATTCTGCAGCGATATGCCATCCCATCTGGTTTGGGTTTAGTGGGACTATCATTTGTTTTTCAACAGCACAATGACCCTACACACCTCCAAGCTGTGTAAGGGCTATTTTACCAAGAAGGAGAGTGATGGAGTGCTGCATCAGATGACTTGGCCTCCACAATCCCCTGACCTCAACCAAATTGAGATGGTTTGGGATGAGACGGACCGCGGGGGGAAGGAAAAGCAGCCAACAAGTGCTCAGCATATGTGGGAACTCCTTCAAGACTGCTGGAAAAGCATTCCAGGTGAAGCTGGTTGAGAGAATGACAAGATAGTGCAAAGCTGTCATCAAGGCAAAGAGTGGCTACTTTGAAGAATACATTTTGATTTTGATTTGTTTAACACTGTTTTGGTTACTACATGATTCCATATGTGGTATTTCATAGTTTTGATGTATTCACTATTATTCTACAATGTAGAAAATAGTCAAACTAAAGAAAATGAGTAGGTGTTCTAAAACTTTGGACCGGTAGTGTGTATATACAGTATATATATATAAAATATATATATATAGTGGTAATGTTTATTTTATATTGTGTTATAAAGGGCACATTTGTAAAAGAGACTTAGGTCTCAATATGTCTTCCCTGTCAAAATAAAAGTTAAATAAAATAAACTATCATACATGATGCATTTGGAAATCTATAGGTTCTGCTAATGTATAGTTCAGGATATCATTTAACATTTTAATGTATGCTATACATTGAAAAACCTATTATGGCACATCCGATGGTAGGCTACCTGATGTTTCTCAGTGACAGTAATTTGGTCATAACTATCACTATGTGTTTCCTTGGATGCTGTGCAGAACGTCTAAATTTACCAACAGCCAATGTTTTGATAATCCAGCGCTCAAAACAATAATTCAATTTGTCGGCGCTCTCCACTTTTCTCTGTGCATCCCACAACATGTCTCCTAATCATTCAGGCTACAGTTAGCGGAAAGCAGCGAAAGCCATATAATAACTATCACTAAAGAATATGGAGGCATTGCCGTGTTGTGAGATGATATCATTGGCCGTGTCTTTTTCATGTAAAAGAGGGATCTCTTTTTGACAAGCTCGTTTGTCGCACCGCCCAAGTAACATGAACATGAAAAGAGCCCACCACGTTTTCTTCTCTCCCTCCTCTCTTTCTCTTTTTTTCCTCTTACTTCTCTCTCACTCTTCCGTCTTTCTCTCTCCATTTCTCCTCTCCTCTCTTTCTTTCTATTCTCTTTCTCTCTTACTCCTCTCTTTCTCTTTTTTTCTCCCTCCTCTCTTTTCTCTCCTTTCTTTCTCCTCTCTTTCTCTCTCTCCTGTCTTTCTCGATCTCTCTCTCTCTCTCTCTCCTCTCTCTCTCTTTCTATCTCCTCTCTCTCCTCTCTTTCTCCCTCTCTTCTATCTTTCTCTCTCTCCTCTTTCTCTCTTTCTGCTCTCTCTCCTCTCTCTCTCTCTCTCTCTCCTCCTCTCTTCTATCTTTCTCTCTCTCCTCTTTCTCCTCTCTATCTTTTTTTCCCCTTCATCTTCTTCTTCCTCCAGCCTCCTCCTCCTCCGGGACATGGGGCGTGCTAATTGATATCAAGCTGAGTTACAAACAGTTCACCATTTCCTGAGGAAGTTATTCCTGGCAAGTGTCCGTCCGTCAACTCATACAAATTCCCACCTAGGTGTGTGAGTGCTGGTTTGGCACGGCAGCAGGGCACGTACATCACCACAAGAGAACTTGGGTGGCAGAACCGCGTTTCAACCATGTTTCTGGGGTTGAGTTACGTCTGGACTCCTGTTATTAGTTTGACTGCTGCCAACTGACACAGAACCCATCTAGGGCCAGGGCACAATATTTGGAAAACCCAGCCTGTTCCACCAATAGAGACAAGTCCAATGAAAAAGGAAGGAGACGATGGGTCTGACAGTAGACATGTTGTCAGTATAATAAACAAAGCAACGAGAAGATAGGCCAGACAGTAGACATGTTGTCAGTATAATAAACAAAGCAACAAGAAGATAGAAGATAGGCCAGACAGTAGACATGTTGTCAGTATAATAAACAAAGCAACAAGAAGATAGGCCAGACAGTAGACATGTTGTCAGTATAATAAACAAAGCAACGAGAAGATAGGCCAGACAGTAGACATGTTGTCAGTATAATAAACAGAGCAACAAGAAGATAGGCCAGACTGTAGACATGTTGTCAGTATAATAAACAAAGCAACAAGAAGATAGGCCAGACAGTAGACATGTTGTCAGTATAATAAACAAAGCAACCAGAAGATAGGCCAGACAGTAGACATGTTGTCAGTATAATAAACAAAGCAACAAGAAGATAGGCCAGACAGTAGACATGTTGTCAGTATAATAAACAAAGCAACAAGAAGATAGGCCAGACAGTAGACATGTTGTCAGTATAATAAACAAAGCAACAAGAAGATAGGCCAGACAGTAGACATGTTGTCAGTATAATAAACAAAGCAACAAGAAGATAGGCCAGACAGTAGACATGTTGTCAGTATAATAAACAAAGCAACAAGAAGATAGGCCAGACAGCAGACATGTTGTCAGTATAATAAACAAAGCAACAAGAAGATAGGCCAGACAGTAGACATGTTGTCAGTATAATAAACAAAGCAACAAGAAGATAGGCCAGACAGTAGACATGTTGTCAGTATAATAAACAAAGCAACAAGAAGATAGGCCAGACAGTAGACATGTTGTCAGTATAATAAACAAAGCAACAAGAAGAAGATAGGCCAGACAGTAGACATGTTGTCAGTATAATAAACAAAGCAACAAGAAGATAGGCCAGACAGTAGACATGTTGTCAGTATAATAAACAAAGCAACAAGAAGATAGGCCAGACAGTAGACATGTTGTCAGTATAATAAACAAAGCAACAAGAAGATAGGCCAGACAGTAGACATGTTGTCAGTATAATAAACAAAGCAACCAGAAGATAGGCCAGACAGTAGACATGTTGTCAGTATAATAAACAAAGCAACAAGAAGATAGGCCAGACGGTAGACATGTTGTCAGTATAATAAACAAAGCAACCAGAAGAAGATAGGCCAGACAGTAGACATGTTGTCAGTATAATAAACAAAGCAACCAGAAGAAGATAGGCCAGACAGTAGACATGTTGTCAGTATAATAAACAAAGCAACCAGAAGATAGGCCAGACAGTAGACATGTTGTCAGTATAATAAACAAAGCAACAAGAAGATAGGCCAGACAGTAGACATGTTGTCAGTATAATAAACAAAGCAACAAGAAGATAGGCCAGACAGTAGACATGTTGTCAGTATAATAAACAAAGCAACAAGAAGATAGGCCAGACAGTAGACATGTTGTCAGTATAATAAACAAAGCAACCAGAAGATAGGCCAGACAGTAGACATGTTGTCAGTATAATAAACAAAGCAACAAGAAGATAGGCCAGACAGTAGACATGTTGTCAGTATAATAAACAAAGCAACAAGAAGATAGGCCAGACAGTAGACATGTTGTCAGTATAATAAACAAAGCAACAAGAAGATAGGCCAGACAGTAGACATGTTGTCAGTATAATAAACAAAGCAACAAGAAGATAGGCCAGACAGTAGACATGTTGTCAGTATAATAAACAAAGCAACAAGAAGAAGATAGGCCAGACAGTAGACATGTTGTCAGTATAATAAACAAAGCAACAAGAAGATAGGCCAGACAGTAGACATGTTGTCAGTATAATAAACAAAGCAACAAGAAGATAGGCCAGACAGTAGACATGTTGTCAGTATAATAAACAAAGCAACAAGAAGATAGGCCAGACAGTAGACATGTTGTCAGTATAATAAACAAAGCAACAAGAAGATAGGCCAGACAGTAGACATGTTGTCAGTATAATAAACAAAGCAACCAGAAGATAGGCCAGACAGTAGACATGTTGTCAGTATAATAAACAAAGCAACAAGAAGATAGGCCAGACAGTAGACATGTTGTCAGTATAATAAACAAAGCAACCAGAAGAAGATAGGCCAGACAGTAGACATGTTGTCAGTATAATAAACAAAGCAACAAGAAGAAGATAGGCCAGACAGTAGACATGTTGTCAGTATAATAAACAAAGCAACCAGAAGATAGGCCAGACAGTAGACATGTGGTCAGTATAATAAACAAAGCAACAAGAAGATAGGCCAGACAGTAGACATGTTGTCAGTATAATAAACAAAGCAACAAGAAGATAGGCCAGACAGTAGACATGTTGTCAGTATAATAAACAAAGCAACAAGAAGATAGGCCAGACAGTAGACATGTTGTCAGTATAATAAACAAAGCAACCAGAAGATAGGCCAGACAGTAGACATGTTGTCAGTATAATAAACAAAGCAACAAGAAGATAGGCCAGACAGTAGACATGTTGTCAGTATAATAAACAAAGCAACAAGAAGATAGGCCAGACAGTAGACATGTTGTCAGTATAATAAACAAAGCAACAAGAAGATAGGCCAGACAGCAGACATGTTGTCAGTATAATAAACAAAACAACAAGAAGATAGGCCAGACAGTAGACATGTTGTCAGTATAATAAACAAAGCAACAAGAAGATAGGCCAGACAGTAGACATGTTGTCAGTATAATAAACAAAGCAACAAGAAGATAGGCCAGACAGTAGACATGTTGTCAGTATAATAAACAAAGCAACAAGAAGATAGGCCAGACAGTAGACATGTTGTCAGTATAATAAACAAAGCAACCAGAAGATAGGCCAGACAGTAGACATGTTGTCAGTATAATAAACAAAGCAACAAGAAGATAGGCCAGACAGTAGACATGTTGTCAGTATAATAAACAAAGCAACAAGAAGATAGGCCAGACAGTAGACATGTTGTCAGTATAATAAACAAAGCAACCAGAAGATAGGCCAGACAGTAGACATGTTGTCAGTATAATAAACAAAGCAACAAGAAGATAGGCCAGACAGTAGACATGTTGTCAGTATAATAAACAAAGCAACAAGAAGATAGGCCAGACAGTAGACATGTTAATAAACAAAGTCAGTATAATAAACAAAGCAACAAGAAGATAGGCCAGACAGTAGACATGTTGTCAGTATAATAAACAAAGCAACAAGAAGATAGGCCAGACAGTAGACATGTTGTCAGTATAATAAACAAAGCAACAAGAAGATAGGCCAGACAGTAGACATGTTGTCAGTATAATAAACAAAGCAACAAGAAGATAGGCCAGACAGTAGACATGTTGTCAGTATAATAAACAAAGCAACAAGAAGATAGAGATAGGCCAGACAGTAGACATGTTGTCAGTATAATAAACAAAGCAACAAGAAGATAGGCCAGACAGTAGACATGTTGTCAGTATAATAAACAAAGCAACAAGAAGATAGGCCAGACAGTAGACATGTTGTCAGTATAATAAACAAAGCAACAAGAAGATAGGCCAGACAGTAGACATGTTGTCAGTATAATAAACAAAGCAACAAGAAGATAGGCCAGACAGTAGACATGTTGTCAGTATAATAAACAAAGCAACAAGAAGATAGGCCAGACAGTAGACATGTTGTCAGTATAATAAACAAAGCAACAAGAAGATAGGCCAGACAGTAGACATGTTGTCAGTATAATAAACAAAGCAACAAGAAGATAGGCCAGACAGTAGACATGTTGTCAGTATAATAAACAAAGCAACAAGAAGATAGGCCAGACAGTAGACATGTTGTCAGTATAATAAACAAAGCAACAAGAAGATAGGCCAGACAGTAGACATGTTGTCAGTATAATAAACAAAGCAACAAGAAGATAGGCCAGACAGTAGACATGTTGTCAGTATAATAAACAAAGCAACAAGAAGATAGGCCAGACAGTAGACATGTTGTCAGTATAATAAACAAAGCAACAAGAAGATAGGCCAGACAGTAGACATGTTGTCAGTATAATAAACAAAGCAACAAGAAGATAGGCCAGACAGTAGACATGTTGTCAGTATAATAAACAAAGCAACAAGAAGATAGGCCAGACAGTAGACATGTTGTCAGTATAATAAACAAAGCAACAAGAAGATAGGCCAGACAGTAGACATGTTGTCAGTATAATAAACAAAGCAACCAGAAGATAGGCCAGACAGTAGACATGTTGTCAGTATAATAAACAAAGCAACAAGAAGATAGGCCAGACAGTAGACATGTTGTCAGTATAATAAACAAAGCAACAAGAAGATAGGCCAGACAGTAGACATGTTGTCAGTATAATAAACAAAGCAACCATGTTGTCAATAATAAACAAAGAAGATAGGCCAGACAGTAGACATGTTGTCAGTATAATAAACAAAGCAACAAGAAGATAGGCCAGACAGTAGACATGTTGTCAGTATAATAAACAAAGCAACAAGAAGATAGGCCAGACAGTAGACATGTTGTCAGTATAATAAACAAAGCAACAAGAAGATAGGCCAGACAGTAGACATGTTGTCAGTATAATAAACAAAGCAACAAGAAGATAGGCCAGACAGTAGACATGTTGTCAGTATAATAAACAAAGCAACAAGAAGATAGGCCAGACAGTAGACATGTTGTCAGTATAATAAACAAAGCAACAAGAAGATAGGCCAGACAGTAGACATGTTGTCAGTATAATAAACAAAGCAACAAGAAGATAGGCCAGACAGTAGACATGTTGTCAGTATAATAAACAAAGCAACCAGAAGATAGGCCAGACAGTAGACATGTTGTCAGTATAATAAACAAAGCAACCAGAAGATAGGCCAGACAGTTGTCAGACATGTTGTCAGTATAATAAACAAAGCAACAAGAAGATAGGCCAGACAGTTGTCAGATAATAAACAAAGCAACAAGAATAAGATAGGCCAGACAGTTGTCAGTATAATAAACAAAGCAACAAGAAGATAGGCCAGACAGTAGACATGTTGTCAGTATAATAAACAAAGCAACCAGAAGATAGGCCAGACAGTAGACATGTTGTCAGTATAATAAACAAAGCAACAAGAAGATAGGCCAGACAGTAGACATGTTGTCAGTATAATAAACAAAGCAACAAGAAGATAGGCCAGACAGTAGACATGTTGTCAGTATAATAAACAAAGCAACCAGAAGATAGGCCAGACAGCAGACATGTTGTCAGTATAATAAACAAAGCAACAAGAAGATAGGCCAGACAGTAGACATGTTGTCAGTATAATAAACAAAGCAACAAGAAGATAGGCCAGACAGTAGACATGTTGTCAGTATAATAAACAAAGCAACAAGAAGATAGGCCAGACAGTAGACATGTTGTCAGTATAATAAACAAAGCAACAAGAAGATAGGCCAGACAGTAGACATGTTGTCAGTATAATAAACAAAGCAACAAGAAGATAGGCCAGACAGTAGACATGTTGTCAGTATAATAAACAAAGCAACAAGAAGATAGGCCAGACAGTAGACATGTTGTCAGTATAATAAACAAAGCAACAAGAAGATAGGCCAGACAGTAGACATGTTGTCAGTATAATAAACAAAGCAACAGAAGATAGGCCAGACAGTAGACATGTTGTCAGTATAATAAACAAAGCAACAAGAAGATAGGCCAGACAGTAGACATGTTGTCAGTATAATAAACAAAGCAACCAGAAGAAGATAGGCCAGACAGTAGACATGTTGTCAGTATAATAAACAAAGCAACCAGAAGAAGATAGGCCAGACAGTAGACATGTTGTCAGTATAATAAACAAAGCAACAAGAAGAAGATAGGCCAGACAGTAGACATGTTGTCAGTATAATAAACAAAGCAACCAGAAGATAGGCCAGACAGTAGACATGTGGTCAGTATAATAAACAAAGCAACAAGAAGATAGGCCAGACAGTAGACATGTTGTCAGTATAATAAACAAAGCAACAAGAAGATAGGCCAGACAGTAGACATGTTGTCAGTATAATAAACAAAGCAACAAGAAGATAGGCCAGACAGTAGACATGTTGTCAGTATAATAAACAAAGCAACCAGAAGATAGGCCAGACAGTAGACATGTTGTCAGTATAATAAACAAAGCAACAAGAAGATAGGCCAGACAGTAGACATGTTGTCAGTATAATAAACAAAGCAACAAGAAGATAGGCCAGACAGTAGACATGTGGTCAGTATAATAAACAAAGCAACAAGAAGATAGGCAGAAGATAGCAGACATGTTGTCAGTATAATAAACAAAACAACAAGAAGATAGGCCAGACAGTAGACATGTTGTCAGTATAATAAACAAAGCAACAAGAAGATAGGCCAGACAGCAGACATGTTGTCAGTATAATAAACAAAGCAACAAGAAGATAGGCCAGACAGTAGACATGTTGTCAGTATAATAAACAAAGCAACCAGAAGATAGGCCAGACAGTAGACATGTTGTCAGTATAATAAACAAAGCAACAAGAAGATAGGCCAGACAGTAGACATGTTGTCAGTATAATAAACAAAGCAACCAGAAGAAGATAGGCCAGACAGTAGACATGTTGTCAGTATAATAAACAAAGCAACCAGAAGAAGATAGGCCAGACAGTAGACATGTTGTCAGTATAATAAACAAAGCAACAAGAAGAAGATAGGCCAGACAGTAGACATGTTGTCAGTATAATAAACAAAGCAACCAGAAGATAGGCCAGACAGTAGACATGTGGTCAGTATAATAAACAAAGCAACAAGAAGATAGGCCAGACAGTAGACATGTTGTCAGTATAATAAACAAAGCAACAAGAAGATAGGCCAGACAGTAGACATGTTGTCAGTATAATAAACAAAGCAACAAGAAGATAGGCCAGACAGTAGACATGTTGTCAGTATAATAAACAAAGCAACCAGAAGATAGGCCAGACAGTAGACATGTTGTCAGTATAATAAACAAAGCAACAAGAAGATAGGCCAGACAGTAGACATGTTGTCAGTATAATAAACAAAGCAACAAGAAGATAGGCCAGACAGTAGACATGTGGTCAGTATAATAAACAAAGCAACAAGAAGATAGGCCAGACAGCAGACATGTTGTCAGTATAATAAACAAAACAACAAGAAGATAGGCCAGACAGTAGACATGTTGTCAGTATAATAAACAAAGCAACAAGAAGATAGGCCAGACAGCAGACATGTTGTCAGTATAATAAACAAAGCAACAAGAAGATAGGCCAGACAGTAGACATGTTGTCAGTATAATAAACAAAGCAACCAGAAGATAGGCCAGACAGTAGACATGTTGTCAGTATAATAAACAAAGCAACCAGAAGATAGGCCAGACAGTAGACATGTTGTCAGTATAATAAACAAATCAACAAGAAGATAGGCCAGACAGTAGACATGTTGTCAGTATAATAAACAAAGCAACAAGAAGATAGGCCAGACAGTAGACATGTTGTCAGTATAATAAACAAAGCAACCAGAAGATAGGCCAGACAGTAGACATGTTGTCAGTATAATAAACAAAGCAACAAGAAGATAGGCCAGACAGTAGACATGTTGTCAGTATAATAAACAAAGCAACAAGAAGATAGACCAGACAGTAGACATGTTGTCAGTATAATAAACAAAGCAACAAGAAGATAGGCCAGACAGTAGACATGTTGTCAGTATAATAAACAAAGCAACAAGAAGAAGATAGGCCAGACAGTAGACATGTTGTCAGTATAATAAACAAAGCAACAAGAAGATAGGCCAGACAGTAGACATCCTGTCAGTATAATAAACAAAGCAACGAGAAGATAGGCCAGACAGTAGACATGTTGTCAGTATAATAAACAAAGCAACAAGAAGATAGGCCAGACAGTAGACATGTTGTCGGTATAATAAACAAAGCAACAAGAAGATAGAAGATAGGCCAGACAGTAGACATGTTGTCAGTATAATAAACAAAGCAACCAGAAGATAGGCCAGACAGTAGACATGTTGTCAGTATAATAAACAAAGCAACAAGAAGATAGGCCAGACAGTAGACATGTTGTCGGTATAATAAACAAAGCAACCAGAAGATAGGCCAGACAGTAGACATGTTGTCAGTATAATAAACAAAGCAACAAGAAGATAGGCCAGACAGTAGACATGTTGTCGGTATAATAAACAAAGCAACAAGAAGATAGAAGATAGGCCAGACAGTAGACATGTTGTCGGTATAATAAACAAAGCAACCAGAAGATAGGCCAGACAGTAGACATGTTGTCAGTATAATAAACAAAGCAACCAGAAGATAGGCCAGACAGTAGACATGTTGTCAGTATAATAAACAAAGCAACAAGAAGATAGGCCAGACAGTAGACATGTTGTCAGTATAATAAACAAAGCAACCAGAAGATAGGCCAGACAGTAGACATGTTGTCAGTATAATAAACAAAGCAACAAGAAGATAGGCCAGACAGTAGACATGTTGTCAGTATAATAAACAAAGCAACAAGAAGATAGGCCAGACAGTAGACATGTTGTCAGTATAATAAACAAAGCAACCAGAAGATAGGCCAGACAGTAGACATGTTGTCAGTATAATAAACAAAGCAACAAGAAGATAGGCCAGACAGTAGACATGTTGTCAGTATAATAAACAAAGCAACAAGAAGATAGGCCAGACAGTAGACATGTGGTCAGTATAATAAACAAAGCAACAAGAAGATAGGCCAGACAGCAGACATGTTGTCAGTATAATAAACAAAGCAACAAGAAGATAGGCCAGACAGTAGACATGTTGTCAGTATAATAAACAAAGCAACAAGAAGATAGGCCAGACAGCAGACATGTTGTCAGTATAATAAACAAAGCAACAAGAAGATAGGCCAGACAGTAGACATGTTGTCAGTATAATAAACAAAGCAACCAGAAGATAGGCCAGACAGTAGACATGTTGTCAGTATAATAAACAAAGCAACAAGAAGATAGGCCAGACAGTAGACATGTTGTCAGTATAATAAACAAAGCAACAAGAAGATAGGCCAGACAGTAGACATGTTGTCAGTATAATAAACAAAGCAACAAGAAGATAGGCCAGACAGTAGACATGTTGTCAGTATAATAAACAAAGCAACAAGAATAAGATAGGCCAGACAGTAGACATGTTGTCAGTATAATAAACAAAGCAACAAGAAGATAGGCCAGACAGTAGACATCCTGTCAGTATAATAAACAAAGCAACGAGAAGATAGGCCAGACAGTAGACATGTTGTCAGTATAATAAACAAAGCAACAAGAAGATAGGCCAGACAGTAGACATGTTGTCAGTATAATAAACAAAGCAACAAGAAGATAGGCCAGACAGCAGACATGTTGTCAGTATAATAAACAAAGCAACAAGAAGATAGGCCAGACAGTAGACATGTTGTCAGTATAATAAACAAAGCAACAAGAAGATAGGCCAGACAGCAGACATGTTGTCAGTATAATAAACAAAGCGACAAGAAGATAGGCCAGACAGTAGACATGTTGTCAGTATAATAAACAAAGCAACCAGAAGATAGGCCAGACAGTAGACATGTTGTCAGTATAATAAACAAAGCAACAAGAAGATAGGCCAGACAGCAGACATGTTGTCAGTATAATAAACAAAGCAACGAGAAGATAGGCCAGACAGTAGACATGTTGTCAGTATAATAAACAAAGCAACAAGAAGATAGGCCAGACAGTAGACATGTTGTCAGTATAATAAACAAAGCAACCAGAAGATAGGCCAGACAGTAGACATGTTGTCAGTATAATAAACAAAGCAACAAGAAGATAGGCCAGACAGCAGACATGTTGTCAGTATAATAAACAAAGCAACAAGAAGATAGGCCAGACAGTAGACATGTTGTCAGTATAATAAACAAAGCAACAAGAAGATAGGCCAGACAGTAGACATGTTGTCAGTATAATAAACAAAGCAACAAGAAGATAGGCCAGACAGTAGACATGTTGTCAGTATAATAAACAAAGCAACAAGAAGATAGGCCAGACAGTAGACATGTTGTCAGTATAATAAACAAAGCAACAAGAAGATAGGCCAGACAGTAGACATGTTGTCAGTATAATAAACAAAGCAACCAGAAGATAGGCCAGACAGTAGACATGTTGTCAGTATAATAAACAAAGCAACAAGAAGATAGGCCAGACAGTAGACATGTTGTCAGTATAATAAACAAAGCAACAAGAAGATAGGCCAGACAGTAGACATGTTGTCAGTATAATAAACAAAGCAACCAGAAGATAGGCCAGACAGTAGACATGTTGTCAGTATAATAAACAAAGCAACAATAAGAAGATAGGCCAGACAGTAGACATGTTGTCAGTATAATAAACAAAGCAACGAGAAGATAGGCCAGACAGTAGACATGTTGTCAGTATAATAAACAAAGCAACAAGAAGATAGAAGATAGGCCAGACAGTAGACATGTTGTCAGTATAATAAACAAAGCAACCAGAAGATAGGCCAGACAGTAGACATGTTGTCAGTATAATAAACAAAGCAACAAGAAGATAGGCCAGACAGTAGACATGTTGTCAGTATAATAAACAAAGCAACGAGAAGATAGGCCAGACAGTAGACATGTTGTCAGTATAATAAACAAAGCAACAAGAAGATAGAAGATAGGCCAGACAGTAGACATGTTGTCAGTATAATAAACAAAGCAACCAGAAGATAGGCCAGACAGTAGACATGTTGTCAGTATAATAAACAAAGCAACAAGAAGATAGGCCAGACAGTAGACATGTTGTCAGTATAATAAACAAAGCAACGAGAAGATAGGCCAGACAGTAGACATGTTGTCAGTATAATAAACAAAGCAACAAGAAGATAGGCCTGAATCAAAGATGAACCTGTCAACAATGACAAAGGATTTGGTCAAATGCAGGAGTGAAAAATAGTGTGAGAAACGATGCAGTAACTCCTGGTGAGACAGACAGGTGCAGTACAGTGTCTCACACCTGGTGCGACAGACAGGTGCAGTACAGTGTCTCACACCTGGTGCGACAGACAGGTGCAGTACAGTGTCTCACACCTGGTGCGACAGACAGGTGCAGTACAGTGTCTCACACCTGGTGCGACAGACAGGTGCAGTACAGTGTCTCACACCTGGTGCGACAGACAGGTATAGTACAGTGTCTCACACCTGGTGCGACAGACAGGTATAGTATAAAGTGCCTGGCCAGAATCCAATCTTCAATCCGTGAGGATGTTAGTGAGGAGCAGATGAGAGGGAGGGATCCCTGCTGAGCCACTACGGGGATCTATCTCACCGTGTCGCTACATAACCCCTCCCTCCTATTAGATTGATCTCTACTGTACCAGACCAGCAGCAGGGCATCAACACACAGACACACACACACACACACACACACACACACACACACACACACACACACACACACACAACAAATCCAGAGACCTTTCAATGGTTGAAAGAGTGTAGGTCTCTCGGTGTCAGTTTGAAGAACAGCAGGAGGTACCAGCCCATTCTGATGCTATTCACGAACATCTCACATCCACTGGATGACCCCTACAGAATTCCAGCCTCGTTGTCACGGCAACCCCAGGAACTTTTACTTTCCCCACACTCCGACACAACACTGAGGAAGAAGAAAAGGGACGCCACACAAAACAACTTCAATCGCAAACATTTTTAAAAAGTCCCCTTCTCCAGGAAGAAACTAACCACATATAAAACGCAAGAAAGTCACAGTAAAGAACGTCAATCAAAGAAGAAAGGAAGAATGGAGGAGGAGGTGGAAGTAAAAAATAGAAGACGGAAAATGTAACTGTCCATTGTGCCAAGGCCTGCCAGGTGGGTTGTTTTCCCCGTTGCCGGGAGACCACCCCCCATCCCAAACACACACATTCCTAGAATTGGTCATTTCATTCTGAATAGTTTCCAGCTCCCCAAGATAGGGATGTGTTCATGTGAGCCCGCAAAATAAAGAGAGAAAGGGAAAGGACGGGAGAGAGTGAGAGAGGAGAGTGAGAGAGGAGAGAGAGTGCAAGAAAGAGAGAGAGAGATAATGCCTCGAGTCAGAGGGAGAAGGACCAGGATGGAAGGGGGCTTCAGGGCCTCTATGACAAAAATGGGCAAGGGCAAAGGTCAAGCGCATCATAAAGGACCCCACACACAATCTTGCCCAATGTGTTGAGCTGCTGCCCTCCGGAGGGATATAGGGTCCCACTGTTCAGTAGAATAGGAGCTGGGCAAGTTTCATTCCATCAGCCATCGGGCTGCTGAAGAGTGGGACATAGGACAGACGCAGGCCCAGCGTAACGTGTAACCTGTACTAACTGTCCTGCTTTCCATATCGTATTTATTGTGTTGTGTGTATTTGTATGGACAATAAAGTTGTGTGTATTGTATCGGAACGACAGAAGGAAAGAACAAATGAAGAGAGAAGGCAGGTGAAAAGAGAAACCAGGAAAGAGGAGAATTTCACCACCTCCTCGGGAGCAACAGAATTTGGATAACAACCTCATCACCCTGCTGCTGCCAGCCCCATCAGAACGATCTGGAAGAAAAAGATCTAAACACTGTGCTGTACCACCCAGGGAACCCTGGGGAGGGAGGGAGGGAGGGTGCCCTCTTGGCAACAGACATCTTTGGGGGCAGAAGCAGTCATTTTGAACTCCCTGGCAAAGACCTTGACTCCATGTCTCCTGGGAGAACCAGCCCCACGTGCGCGGGTCGAGAGCTTCAAGTTCCTTGGTGTCCACATCCTCAACAAACTATCACGGTCCAAACCCACCAAGACAGTCGTGAAGAGGGCACGAAAATGCCTATTCCCCCTCAGGAGACTGAAAACATTTGGCATGGGTCCCCAGATCCTCGAAAAGTCCTACAGCTGCGCCATTGGGACTGGTTGCATCACCGCCTGGTATGGCAACTGCTCAGCATCCGACCGCAAGGCGCTACAGAGGGTAGTGCGTACGGCCCAGTACATCACTGGGGCCAAGCTTCCTGCCATCCAGGACCTATATACTAGGCGGTGTCAGAGGAAGGCCCAAAAAACTGTCAAAGACTCCAGCCACCCAAGTCATAGACTGTTCTCTCTGCTACCGCATGACAAGAGTAACAGCTTCTAACCCCAAGCCATAAGACTGCTGAACAGTTCATCAAATGGCTACCCGGACTATTTGCATTGACCCCATTTTTTACGCTGATGCTACTCACTGTTTATTATCTATGCATAGTCACTCTACGCCTACCTACATGTACATATGACCTCAATTACCTCGACTAACCCGTACCTCCGCACACTGACTCAGTACCGGTGCCCCCTGTCTATAGCCTCCACACTGACTCAGTACCGGTGCCCCCTGTCTATAGCCTCCACACTGACTCAGTACCGGTGCCCCCTGTCTATAGCCTCCACACTGACTCAGTACCGGTGCCCCCTGTCTATAGCCTCCACACTGACTCAGTACCGGTGCCCCCTGTCTATAGCCTCCACACTGACTCAGTACCGGTGCCCCCTGTCTATAGCCTCCACACTGACTCAGTACCGGTGCCCCCTGTCTATAGCCTCCACACTGACTCAGTACCCCCTGTCTATAGCCTCCACACTGACTCAGTACCCCCTGTCTATAGCCTCCACACTGACTCAGTACCGGTGCCCCCTGTCTATAGCCTCCACACTGACTCAGTACCGGTGCCCCCTGTCTATAGCCTCCACACTGACTCAGTACCCCCTGTCTATAGCCTCCACACTGACTCAGTACCCCCTGTCTATAGCCTCCACACTGACTCAGTACCGGTGCCCCCTGTCTATAGCCTCCACACTGACTCAGTACCGGTGCCCCCTGTCTATAGCCTCCACACTGACTCAGTACCGGTGCCCCCTGTCTATAGCCTCCACACTGACTCAGTACCGGTGCCCCCTGTCTATAGCCTCCACACTGACTCAGTACCGGTGCCCCCTGTCTATAGCCTCCACACTGACTCAGTACCCCCTGTCTATAGCCTCCACACTGACTCAGTACCGGTGCCCCCTGTCTATAGCCTCCACACTGACTCAGTACCCCCTGTCTATAGCCTCCACACTGACTCAGTACCCCCTGTCTATAGCCTCCACACTGACTCAGTACCCCCTGTCTATAGCCTCCACACTGACTCAGGACCGGTGCCCCCTGTCTATGGCCTCCACACTGACTCAGTACCGGTGCCCCCTGTCTATAGCCTCCACACTGACTCAGTACCCCCTGTCTATAGCCTCCACACTGACTCAGTACCAGTGCCCCCTGTCTATAGCCTCCACACTGACTCAGTACCCCCTGTCTATAGCCTCCACACTGACTCAGTACCGGTGCCCCCTGTCTATAGCCTCCACACTGACTCAGTACCGGTGCCCCCTGTCTATAGCCTCCACACTGACTTAGTACCCCCTGTCTATAGCCTCCACACTGACTCAGTACCCCCTGTCTATAGCCTCCACACTGACTCAGTACCCCTGTCTATATCCTCCACACTGACTCAGTACCCCCTGTCTATAGCCTCCACACTGACTCAGTACCCCCTGTCTATAGCCTCCACACTGACTCAGTACCCCCTGTCTATAGCCTCCACACTGACTCAGTGCCCCCTGTCTATAGCCTCCACACTGACTCAGTTCACGGTAACGTCTACGCCTGTTGTATTTGGTGCATGTGACAAATCAAATGTGATTTGATTTAACACACTAGATCAACCCTAAACTTTCAGACCCAGCATTTGACATAGAGTCTGGGTGGAGAAAGGGGCCTCTTAGCACCACTCAAAGAGCACGGATAAGAGAGAGATGACGTAAATGATTCGGAGGACTCCGGTGTGAAAACAATTTCCAACTGAAGACTAGGGGAACCAAATGAACTCTCTGAATGCCTTTTGCATTCAGTCAGTGCCTCAGAAATCAACCAGAAGCGGTGGTAAGGGGGAGGAAAAACATGTTATGTATTCAAATAGCAAGCAAGCATATTATTACAAAACATTATGATGTTTTCCCACCCTGTCCCTTTAAATCTATACATTCCAAATGGCTACAGGGTCGTGGACACAGACACCAGATACCATTAAAAGAAGAAGAGGATGGTGCAGGTTGATGGTGATGGTTTATGGTGATGGTTGATGGTGAGGGTTGATGGTGATGGTTGATGGTTGATGGTGATGGTTGATGGTGATGTTGAAGGAATGGTGATGGTTGATGGTGATGGTTGATGGTGATGGTTGAAGGGATGGTGATGGTTAATGTTGATGGTTGATGGTGATGGTTAATGTTGATGGTTGATAGTGAAGGTTGATGGTGATGGGATGGTGATGGTTGATGGTGATGGTTATGGTGATGGTTAATGTTGATGGTAGTGTTGATGGTTGATGGTGATGGTTGATGTTTATGGTTGATGGTGTTGGTTGATGGTTGATGGGATGGTGATGGTTGATGGTGATTGTTGATGGTGAAGGTTTATGGTGATGGTGATGGTTGATGGGTTGGTGATGGTTGATGGTTGATGCTATGGTGATGGTTGATGGTTGATGCTATGGTGATGGTTGATGTTGATGGTTGATGGTGATGGTTGATGGGATGGTTTATGGTGGTGGTTGATGTTAGTGTTGATGGTTGATGGTGATGGTTGATGGGAATGGTTGATGGTGATGTTTGATGGTTGATGGTGATGGTTGATGTTGATGGTTGATGTTGATGAGAATGGTTGAGGGTGATCGTTGATGGTAATGGGAATGATTGAGGGTGATGGTTGATGGTGATGTTGATGTTGATGGTTGATGGTGATGGGAATGATTGAGGGTGATCGTTGATGGTGATCGTTGATGTTTGATGGTGATGGGAATGATTGAGGGTGATCGTTGATGGTGATGTTGATGTTTGATGGTGATGTTTGATGGTGATGGGAATGGTTGAGGGTGATGGTTGAAGGTGATGTTGATGGTTGATGGTGATGGGAATGATTGAGGGTGATGGTTGATGGTGATGTTGATGGTTGATGGTGATGGGAATGATTGAGGGTGATGGTTGATGGTGATGTTGATGGTTGATGGTGATGTTTGATGGTGATGGGAATGGTTGAGGGTGATGGTTGAGGGTGATGGTTGAAGGTGATGTTGATGTTTGATGGTGATGGGAATGATTGAGGGTGATGGTTGATGGTGATGTTGATGGTTGATGGTGATGTTTGATGGTGATGGGAATGGTTGAGGGTGATGGTTGATGGTGATGTTGATGGTTGATGGTGATGTTTGATGGTGATGGGAATGGTTGAGGGTGATGGTTGAAGGTGATGTTGATGTTGATGTTTGACGGTGATGTTGATGGGTAAGGTTGATGGTGATGGTTTATGGTGATGGTTGATGGTTGATGGGAAGGTTGATGGTTGATGGTGATGGTGATGTTGAAGGAATGGTGATGGTTGATGGTGATGGTTGATGGTATGGTTGATGGGATGGTTGATGGTTATGGTGATGGTGATGGTTGATGGTCGGTTTGATGGTTGATGGTGATCGTTGATGGTGTTGTTGATGGTTGATAGTGATGTTGATGGTTGATGGTGATGGGAATGGTTGAGAGTGATGGTTGATGGTGATGGTTGATGGTGATGGGAATGGTTGAGAGTGATGGTTGATGGTGATGGTTGATGGTGATGGGAATAGCTGAGGGTGATGGTTGATGGTGATGGTGCTGTTGATGGTTGATGTTTGATGATGATGTTGATGGTTGATGGTGATGTTGATGTTTGATGATGATGTTGATGGTTGATGGTGATGGCTGATGGTTGATGTTGATGGTTGATGGTGATGGTGATGGTTTAGTTTATGAGATTGTTGATGTTGATAGTGGATGGTTGATGCGGGATGGTTTAGTTGATGGTAATGTGATGGTTGATGTTGATGGTTGATGACAGAGGGAGCACAACTTCTCAGCACCATGGAGCTAGTCAACAACTCCCAGAAGAAAGGAGAGAGACAGGGAGAGAGAGAGAGACCGAGACAGAGAGACAGAGAGAGAGAGAGAGAGAGAGAGAGAGAGAGAGAGAGACAGAGAGAGAGAGAGAGAGAGAGAGAGAGAGAGAGACAGAGAGAGAGACAGAGAGAGAGAGACAGAGAGAGAGACAGAGAGAGACAGAGAGAGACAGAGAGAGACAGAGAGACAGAGAGACAGAGAGAGAGAGAGAGAGAGCAAGAGAGGGAGAGAGAGACAGAGAGACAGAGAGAGAGAGAGAGAGAGAGCACAGGGAAGCACAAAGAAGGCTCTTTCAACAGTGGAAGCTTTCTACTCTGAATGCCGTTAACAAGTTATGGATGGGCTTGGTGGCCGACCGTTCCCAGAATGTCTTCCGGGAACTGACAACAGGGGTCCTGGAATGAATTACCGTTCATGGGGACATTTAATGTCTCTCAGGCCTTGGTCAGACCGCTTGCGGTCAAAACACGACCACGCCCTCATCTGGTGACCCCACATGTCAACTCGTTGACCAGTGTCTGACCACTGTCTTGTTAACATAACGTGTGTGTGTGTGTGTGCGCACATCTGTAAATGTTTGTAGAAAATGTCTACATGTCATTATAGTAATGTGTATAAATCTTCAGTACACTGGCAATGTGACTGGTTATTAGTACCATGTCTGGATGTCTAATAACAATGTGACTGGTTATTAGTACCATGTCTGGATATCTAATAACAATGTGACTGGTTATTAGTACCATGTCTGGATATCTAATAACAATGTGACTGGTTATTAGTACCATGTCTGGATATCTAATAACAATGTGACTGGTTATTAGTACCATGTCTGGATATCTAATAACAATGTGACTGGTTATTAGTACCATGTCTGGATATCTAATAACAATGTGACTGGTTATTAGTACCATGTCTGGGTGTCTAATAACAATGTGACTGGTTATTAGTACCATGTCTGGATATCTAATAACAATGTGACTGGTTATTAGTACCATGTCTGGATATCTAATAACAATGTGACTGGTTATTAGTACCATGTCTGGATATCTAATAACAATGTGACTGGTTATTAGTACCATGTCTGGATATCTAATAACAATGTGACTGGTTATTAGTACCATGTCTGGATATCTAATAACAATGTGACTGGTTATTAGTACCATGTCTGGATATCTAATAACAATGTGACTGGTTATTAGTACCATGTCTGGATATCTAATAATACAATGTGACTGGTTATTAGTACCATGTCTGGATATCTAATAACAATGTGACTGGTTATTAGTACCATGTCTGGATATCTAATAACAATGTGACTGGTTATTAGTACCATGTCTGGATATCTAATAACAATGTGACTGGTTATTAGTACCATGTCTGGGTGTCTAATAACAATGTGACTGGTTATTAGTACCATGTCTGGATATCTAATAACAATGTGACTGGTTATTAGTACCATGTCTGGGTGTCTAATAACAATGTGACTGGTTATTAGTACCATGGTATATCAAAATTAAATGTTTAAAATGCGCCGAATACAACACCTTACAGTAAAATGCTTATGTACAAGCCCTTAACCAAAAATGCCGTTTTAAGAAAGTATTTACAAAAATAAACTGAAGTAAAAAAATGTTTTAAAGATATATGTACAGTGGGGAGAACAAGTATTTCATACACTGCCGATTTTACAGGTTTTCCTACTTACAAAGATTGCATTTTATTGGCTCCGTAAGAAGCATCTCAAGGTCCCGGAGTGGCCTAGCCAGTCTCCAGACCTGGACCCAATAGAAAATCTTTGGAGGGAGCTGAATTTCTGTATTGCCCAGCGACAGCCCCGAAACCTGAAGGATCTGGAGAAGGTATGTATGGAGGAGTGGGCCAAAATCCCTGCTGCAGTGTGTGCAAACCTGGTCAAGAACTACAGGAAACCTATGATCTCTGTAATTGCAAACAAAGGTTTCTGTACCAAATATTAAGTTCTGCTTTTCTGATGTATCAAATACTTATGTCATGCAATAAAATGCAAATTAATTACTTAAAAATCATACAATGTGATTTTCTGTGATTTTTTAGATTCCGTCTCTCACAGTTGAAGTGTACCTATGATAAAAATTACAGACCTTTACATGCTTTGTAAGTAGGAAAACCTGCAAAATCGGCAGTGTATCAAATACTTGTTCTCCCCACTGTATATATATATATAATACAATATTGGATACCTTATCACTGCTGTCATTGTTACGTACCGTCTAACAAGTTGTAACGTCTACTCTATTTATATACATTTAGCGTAATGGTAGTCTGATTTTATGCAGTTTTAAGAAAAAATACCTAAAAATGAAAAACAAAAGAAATAAAGTAACAAATAATTAAAGAGCAGCAGTAAAATAACAATAGCAAAGCTGCAATAATGGAGCTGTGAATCGGGAATCAGGTGAAACGTCTAATAAAACCACAGACCCAGGAACGAGACAATTCCATGTGGCTTCACACCGGCACACAACAATAACACCAACTGGTGACTGAACATAAGAGAGCGACATATAAAGGGAGGAAACGATGAAGGTAATGAAGTCCAGGTGTGAATCATAATGATTAACAGGTGCGCGTAATGAGTACCAGGTATGAATCATAATGATTAACAGGTGCGTGTAATGAGTGCCAGGTGTGAATCATAATAATTAACAGGTGCGCATAATGAGTGCCAGGTGTGAATCATAATAATTAACAGGTGCGCGTAATGAGTGCCAGGTGTGAATCATAATAATTAACAGGTGCGCGTAATGAGTGCCAGGTGTGAATCATAATAATTAACAGGTGCGCATAATGAGTGCCAGGTGTGAATCATAATAATTAACAGGTGCGCGTAATGAGTGCCAGGTGTGAATCATAATAATTAACAGGTGCGCGTAATGAGTGCCAGGTGTGAATCATAATGATTAACAGGTGCGCGTGATGAGTGCCAGGTGTGAATCATAATGATTATCAGGTGCGCGTAATGAGTGCCAGGTGTGTATCATAATGATTAACAGGTGCGCGTAATGAGTGCCAGGTGTACGTAATGATGAAACGCAGGTCCGGTGGTTAGTATTCCGGCGACGTCAGAGGCCGGAGGGGAGGAGCAGGAGAAGACATGACAGAGGCTATATACAGGGGTCTGGATGTCTACCAATAAATGTGCAACATTAGGGGTTAAAGGTCAACTGCTTGTTTACACATGATTAAAAGTTAAAAGTCAAAAAGTGTAATACCATTGCTTCTGACCAGATATACCACAGACATGATGCATCTTGGGTCCTTGGTATATATTTATTGACAATCGTCTATATCCTTTGTCTGGGCACAGCCACCTCTGAAGGCCCTGTAAACTGGGGGGGGGCAGAGATTCTTACATTTTCATGCCTATCAATCTGTAATGGAATCGTAAATGTCCGACCTAGTGAAATTAAATGGCAGCATTTGTCTTCTTTTATTAGGCTGTGCAATATAGGGGGAGACCTCAATACGTCGACCTTACCAAAGTAAGGCAATGCCAAGTTAATTGAGGATAACTCAAACATGGCGTCCCAGGCTGTCAGTGTTTGGCTGACTGACAGATGATTCACACTTGTCTCAGTATTGAATTAGTCTGTCTGTCAGAAGTTCTTCATGAATAGAAAATGGGCCCTTATAATACAAAAACATATATATATTTTTTGCGATTTCATTCCAATTCTATGACAAGTCTAAATGTTATTTCAACATTATAGGTTGAGCATTGGCATAGTATTTGTTACTGTCTGTGGCTGCTATATAGACAGTATGTACCCTGGTAGAGCTAGTCGTCTAGTTCATGACATGTTAGATAGAGAGCAGTCTGGATGATGTTTCTCATTTGAAAGAGGATGCAGGCAGGCCAGTAGCAGTGGGAAATGTTTCCTTCTAACTGTACGTGTTCTGTCGTGACAATAGCACCATATTCAACTGATGTCCTTGATAGACACTGCACGGTCCCGGACAGCTGACAATATTCTACCCAATCACAAAGCCCTCTCTCTATCTATTTTTTCCCCTCTCTCTTGTTGTTTACATTGCGCTGCTAATTACAATTAATTACATGTCAATTAAACTAGGTCATAAACCTCCAATTATGTGCAATTAATTATTTGGACAAATTCCATAAATACGCTTTAAACTGAAACATTCAAGGTGGATATTAATACATATTATTTAAACACTTTAGTATCATCATATGACAATGTCAACACCAACCAAGTGGCACTGAGTGGGACAGAAAAAACAGCTTGCCTCCACTGTGCGCACCTCTAAACAGACTGACATCATCATGACCAGCTAAACTAAAGATAGGTGGGTTGGTTGGATGCACTTCTCCGCAACCAGCCATGCCCTCTCTCATCAGTCAGGGCTTGACACACAATAATAAATGTAGCTGTTGTAAACACATATTTTTGTTAGATGCGCACTTGAAGACATATTGATGCGCTTCAGAGTAGACAAACAACAAAACGGGATTCAATGGCATGAGCAATGAAAGCCAGGAAGGAAAAATAATTTACGCGTAGCTATTACCTGGACAATAACTTATGTCAATTGGGATGAGCTGTTATGGTGACTGGCGGGTTGCGTAGGCTACAAGCGGGGAACCCACTACATCACAACGGAGTGTAACCGGGACGGGACGGGTACTTACGCTGCTGTTCTCCCCCGTCCAGTGAACCATCGCCTGGTTGTGAGTGGCATCCCCTTTGAGCACGAACGAGCTGCTGAGCAGGGACACTTTCTCTTGGGATAGAGCTCTCCTGAAGCGCCGGGATTCCATGTCCATATCATTATCACCCAAGTCCTGTCCGAACATTCCGTCTCTCCTGTCTATGCCTATACCGCCACCGCTGTCAAGCATACGATCCGCGTCGCTCCGGCTGTCACATCGCACGGGTCCCATCAGTGACATCCAAGCCGAGGCGATAAACACAGCCCGGCACAGGTGCGCTGAAACTGTTCCTTTCGGACGCAGAGGTACCATGTTTCGCGCCATTATAGCGCTCATATCGTGGATACTGACAGAGAGACTGCGATTCGAGTGGAAGATAGATAGCACTACTGTAAGCGGAGAGAGTGGGAGGGAGGCTCGGAGGGATGGAGTGGAACTGGAGCGAGGCCATACAATGGAAACAACGTGGTCGTGTCTGTGTCAACTGGAAGACGCGCGCTGCACATAGCATGTGCGCCATCTGGTGACGCATACCCTACATTGCTGTTTCTGAAAGCCTTAATCGTTGAAGATTTAACCCCTTCCCACGAATTGATTTCTAAACTTTTTATTTCACCTTTATTTAACCAGGTAGGCTAGTTGAGAACAAGTTCTCATTTACAACTGCGACCTGGCCAAGATAAAGGAAAGCAGTTCGACACATACAACAACACAGTTACACATGGAATAAACAACAGTCAATAACATAATAGAAGAAGTCTATATACAGTGTGTACAAATTGCATGAGGAGGTAAGGCAATAAATAGGCCATAATAGCGAAGTAATTACAATTTAGCAAATTAACACTGGAGTGATAGATGTGCAGATGATGATTTGCAAGTAGAGATACTGGTGTGCAAAAGAGCAGAAAAGTAATTTAAAACAATATGGGGATGTGGTAGGTAGACTGGATGGGCTATTTACAGATGGGCTATGTACAGCTGCAGCGATCGGTTAGCTCCTCAGATAGCTGATGTTTAAAGTTAGTGAGGGAAATATAAGTCTCCAGCTTCAGCGATTATTGCAATTCGTTCCAGTCATTGGCAGCAGAAAACTGGAAGGAAAGGCGGCCAAAGTAGGTGTTGGCTTTGGGGATGACCAGTGAGATATACCTGCTGGAGCACATGCTACGGGTGGGTGTTATCATGACCAGTGAGTTGAGATAAGGCGGAGCTTTACCTAGCATGGACTTGTAGATGACCTGGAGCCAGTGGGTCTGGCGACGAATATGTAGCTAGGGTCAGCCAACTAGAGCATACAGGTCACAGTGGTAGGTGGTATATGGGGCTTTGGTGACAAAACAGATGGCACTGTGATAGACCGCATCCAGTTTGCTGAGTAGAGTGTTGGAGGCTAATTTGTAAATGACATCGCCAAAGTCAAGGATCGGTAGGATAGTCAGTTTTACGAGGGTATGTTTGGCGGCGTGAGTGAAGGAGGCTTTGTTGCGAAATAGGAAGCCAATTCTAGATTTTATTTTGGATTGGAGATGTTTAATATGAGTAGTGATACTAGTCGGGCGGGCAGGCGGGTGCGGGCAGTGAACGGTTAAAAAGCATGCATTTAGTTTTACTAGCATTTAAGAGCAGTTGGAGGCCATGGAAGTGTAACCGATGTGAAACGGCTAGCTAGTTAGCGGTGGTGCGCGCTAATAGCGTTTCAATCAGTGACGTCACTCGCTCTGAGACCTGAAGTAGTTGTTCCCCTTGCTCTGCAAGGGCCGTGGCTTTTGGCGCGATGGGTAACAATGCTTTGTGGGTGTTGATGTGTGCAGAGGGTCCCTAGTTCGAGCCCAGTTAGGGGCGAGGAGAGGGAAGGAAGCTATACTGTTACAGAAGGAGTGTAGTATGGCAGGTTTGGATGTTTGTTAATACAGGATATAACATCCTGTCGGAGATGTGGCTGACAGTGGCTTTTTTTCCCAAGACTCCATTTGATGTCAGCTGTGTAGTAGGCCTATGTACGCCTTTTTAAGGACCACACACTGCTGTCAGGTCATATTTGCTCTGATCCAATAGGGTTATCCAAATGGGTGCAACATTTCAGAACCTCCAGATAGAAATTACTATTGTGTGTAGAACATGACTCTCCCTGCGATGTAGAATAGCCCATACCGACTCTATACATGACATTTCTATCTGCAAGGTTCAGAACGATGCACCTGACCCCCAAAAGAGAGGAAGAGGCGAAGCGAAATGTTTCACTCTCACCAATAATCTGTCCAAAATAAATCCAATGTGTTTCTATGAGTTTGTCACCTGGCTTCCCACCTTTGGGACAATGACTTCTACTGTTATGGTGGAGACATGAGCATCTCGTCATTATATACAGATCTCCACCCCCACTGATTAAGCCCCCAGTGTTGACTGTGGACAGCTGTCCAAGAGGTCAAAGTTCAGGGTTTAATTCCACTCTTACTTGCCATCCTTCCACATAGATCTAATTAGACCCTTGGTTTTAACCAGGCCAGGAATCTCCACTGTTGTTACTTGATGTCCTATTTTATTTCCTTCAACATTTTGATCATTTAGCAGACGCTCTTATCCAGAGCGACTTACAAGAGCAATTAAGGTTAAGTTCTTTGCTCAAGGGCACATCAACAGATTTTTCACCTAGTCTGCTCTGGGATTTTGAACCAGCAACTTTTCAGTTACTGGCCCGACGCTCTTAACCGCTAGGCTACCTGCCACTCAACAAATCCACATTTAATTCATTGCTTCTATCAGTATCTCTCGAGTGTTTTAATTTCTTATCATCAGACAAGCGACCAGTAGTGAATCACAAATCTCTGTGGTTGACAAATTTTGCCCCTCAGTCTGTGACACTAATGACATTGGCTGTCAATCACTGAGTTACTCAATATGTAGGTTAGACCGTCCAATCACAAACCCACCCATAACAACACTGTAGAGTCCCTGTACATGTAGACAGGAAAACAAACTGTTAGGTGTAATAGGAGTCTCTTGGCCCTAGTCGAAAGAACTGCATTATGTAGGGAATTGGGTGCCATTTCGGACGCAATCTCTGAGTCTCAGCGTAGGTTAACTATCTGTGTAGAAAAAGTCATCTCTGTAAAATATGGTTCACTGCCAGGGAGCCCTGGTCCTCCATTTTGTCTGTTGGCTAGTTTGTTTTTGTTGGTTTACAATAAATGGTGAACCACAGGCTGTTTACTGTTCATGGATTTGTTGTTTCACTTGTCCAGAGAATGAGGAGGAGCTGCAGGAGGAGAGGAAGGAAGGAGAGAGGAGAGGAGAGGAGAGGAGAGGAGAGGAGAGGAGAGGAGAGGAGAGGAGAGGAGAGGAGAGGAGAGGAGAGGAGAGGAGAGGAGAGGAGAGGAGAGGAGAGGAGAGGGTTCTTTGCTCCCTGAAGTCCTATTCATTCTCTGTATTATTGGGGTTTCTCTATTTTTGTCTCTTTTTTCACCTGCATCTCTTCCTGCCTAGTCCTTTACCTCCACATCTCCCCCTCCTCCTTTACCTCCACATCTACCCCCTCTCCTCCTTTACCTCCACATCTACCTCCTCTCCCCCTCTAGTCCTTTACCTCCACATCTACCTCCTCTCCCCCTCTAGTCCTTTACCTCCACATCTCCCCCTCTCCTCCTTTACCTCCACATCTACCTCCTCTCCTCCTTTACCTCCACATCTACCTCCTCTCCTCCTTTACCTCCACATCTACCTCCTCTCCTCCTTTACCTCCACATCTACCTCCTCTCCTCCTTTACCTCCACATCTACCTCCTCTCCTCCTTTACCTCCACATCTACCTCCTCTCCTCCTTTACCTCCTTTACCTCCACATCTACCTCCTCTCCTCCTTTATCTCCTTTACCTCCACATCTACCTCCTCTCCCCCTCTCCTCCTTTACCTCCACATCTACCTCCTCTCCTCCTTTACCTCCACACCTACCCCCTCTCCTCCTTTACCTCCACATCTACCCCTCTTCTCCTTTACCTCCACATCTACCTCCTCTCCTCCTTTACCTCCACATCTACCTCCTCTCCTCCTTTACCTCCACATCTCTCCCCTCTCCTCCTTTACCTCCACATCTACCTCCTCTCCTCCTTTACCTCCACATCTACCTCCTCTCCCCCTCTCCTCCTTTACCTCCACATCTACCCCCTCTCCTCCTTTACCTCCACATCTACCTCCTCTCCTCCTTTATCTCCACATCTACCTCCTCTCCTCCTTTACCTCCACATCTACCTCCTCTCCTCCTTTACCTCCACATCTCTCCCCTCTCCTCCTTTACCTCCACATCTACCTCCTCTCCTCCTTTACCTCCACATCTACCCCCTCTCCTCCTTTACCTCCACATCTCCCCCTCTCCCCCTCTAGTCCTTTACCTCCACATCTCCCCCTCTCCTCCTTTACCTCCACATCTACCTCCTCTCCTCCTTTACCTCCACATCTCCCCCTCTCCCCCCTCTAGTCCTTTACCTCCACATATACCCCCTCTTCCCCTCCCCTCTAGTCCTTTACCTTCACATCTACCCCTCTCCCTTTACCTCCACATCTACCCTCCCCTCCCTTCTCCCATCCTCTAGGCCTTTACCTCCCCCTCTCCCTCTAGGCCTTTACCTCCCCCTTCTAGGCCTTTACCTCCCCCTCTCCCTCTAGGCCTTTACCCCCCCTCCCCCAGTCCTTTACCTCCCCTCCCCCAGTCCTTTACCTCCCTCTCCCCCAGTCCTTTACCTCCCTCTCCCCCAGTCCTTTACCTCCCTCTCCCCTAGTCATTTACCTCCCCCTCCCCCAGTCCTTTACCTCCCTCTCCCCCAGTCATTTACCTCCCCCTCCCCCAGTCCTTTACCTCCCTCTCCTCCAGACCTTTACCTCCCTCTCCTCCAGACCTTTACCTCCCTCTCCCCCAGTCATTTACCTCCCCTCTCCTCCAGACCTTTACCTCCCCCTCTCCCCCTAGTACCTCTCTGTTTGGTTAACTCATGAAAAGAGCAGACAACACACACATGGCATTGGGAGCAGAGTGGGAGAATACAGATGATGGTGAGTGTGTATACACACACATGTGCTACCAATATATATATATATATATATGTATACACTCCACAGTGTGTGGGTGTGTGTGTATTCAGTACCAGACAAAAGTTTGGACACACTTACTCATTCAAGGGTTTTTCATTATAAAAAATATAAAAAATACATTGTAGAATAATAGTTAATACATCCAAACTATGAAATAACACATATGGAATCATATAGTAACCAAAAAAGTGTTAAACAAATTCTTTGAGATTCTTCAAAGTAGACACCCTTTGCCTTGATGACAACTTTGCACACTTCACATTCTCTCAACCAGCTTCATGAGGTAGTCACCTGGAATGCATTTCAATTAACAGTGCTGTGCCACTACAGATTCTGGGTTTGAGTCCAGGCTCTGTTGCAGCCGGCCGCGACCGGGATACCCATGGGGTGGCGCACAATTGGCCCAGCGTTTCCGCTTTAGGGAAGGGTTTGGACAGCAGGGATGTCCTTGTCCCATCTCGCACTAGCAACTCCTGTGGCAGGCGCGGTCGTCAGGTGCACGGTATTTCCTCCGACACATTGGTGCAGCTGGCTTATATGTATTTCTTTCCTTCTTAAATCAGTTTCAGCCAATCGGTTGTGTTGTGACAAGGTAAGGGTGGTGTACAGAAAATAGCCCTGTTTGGTAAAATACCAAGTCCATGTTATGGCAAGAACAGCTCAAATAAGCAAAGAGAAATGACAGTCCAACATTACTTTAAGACATGAAGGTCAGTCAATACAGAACATTTCAAGAACTTGCAGTCGCAAAAACCATAGAGCACTATGATAATTAAACTGTCTCTCATGAGGACCGCCACAGGAAAGGAAGACCCAGAGTTACCTCTGCTGCAGAGGATAAGTTCATTAGAGTTGCCAGCCTCAGAAATTGGCAATTAACTGCACCTCAGATTACAGCCAAAATAAATGCTTCACAGAGTTCAACAGACACATCTCAACATCAACTGTTCAGAGGAGACTGCGTGAATCAGGCCTTCATGGTCGAATTGCTACAAAGAAACAAATACCAAAGGACACCAATATGAAGAAGAGACTTGCTTGGGCCAAGAAACACAAGCAATGGATATTAGACCGTGGAAATCTGTCCTTTGGTCTGATGAGTCCAAATGTGAGATTTTGGTTCCAACTGCCGTGTCTTTGTGAGACGCAGAGTAGGTGAACGGGTGATCTCAGCATGTGTGGTTCCCACCGTGAAGCATGGAGGAGAAGGTTTGATGATGTGGGGGTGCTTTGCTGGTGACACTGTCAGGGATTTATTTAGAATTCAAGGCACACTTAACAAGCATGGCTACCACAGCATTCTGCAGCGATACGCCATCCCATCTGGTTTGTGCTTAGTGGGACTACTATAAAATAAAGAAAAAACCCTTGAATGAGTAGGTGTGTCCAAACTTTTGACTGGTACTGTATGTGATGGTGTAATGCAGTGGGTCATGTAGGTGGTCTGTAGTTATCTATGTGATGGTGTAATGCAGGGGGTCATATAGGTGGTCTGTAGTTATCTATGTGATGGTGTAATGCAGGGGGTCATATAGGTGGTCTGTAGTTATCTATGTGATGGTGTAATGCAGGGGGTCATACAGTAGGTCTGTAGTTATCTATGTGATGGTGTAATGCAGGGGGTCATACAGTAGGTCTGTAGTTATCTATGTGATGGTGTAATGCAGGGGGTCATCAGTAGGTCTGTAGTTATCTATGTGATGGTGTAATGCAGGGGGTCATGTAGGTGGTCTGTAGTTATCTATGTGATGGTGTAATGCAGGGGGTCATGTAGGTGGTCTGTAGTTATCTATGTGATGGTGTAATGCAGGGTGTCATACAGTAGGTCTGTAGTTATCTATGTGATGGTGTAATGCAGGGGGTCATACAGTAGGTCTGTAGTTATCTATGTGATGGTGTAATGCAGGGGGTCATGTAGGTGGTCTGTAGTTATCTATGTGATGGTGTAATGCAGGGGGTCATATAGTAGGTCTGTAGTTATCTATGTGATGGTGTAATGCAGGGGGTCATACAGTAGGTCTGTAGTTATCTATGTGATGGTGTAATGCAGGGGTCATGTAGGTGGTCTGTAGTTATCTATGTGATGGTGTAATGCAGGGGTCATATAGGTGGTCTGTAGTTATCTATGTGATGGTGTAATGCAGGGGTCATATAGTAGGTATGTAGTTATCTATGTGATGGTGTAATGCAGGGGTCATATAGTAGGTCTGTAGTTATCTATGTGATGGTGTAATGCAGGGGGTCATATAGTAGGTCTGTAGTTATCTATGTGATGGTGTAATGCAGGGGGTCATATAGTAGGTCTGTAGTTATCTATGTGATGGTGTAATGCAGGGGGTCATATAGTAGGTCTGTAGTTATCTATGTGATGGTGTAATGCAGGGGGTCATATAGTAGGTATGTAGTTATCTATGTGATGGTGTAATGCAGGGGGTCATATAGTAGGTCTGTAGTTATCTATGTGATGGTGTAATGCAGGGGGTCATATAGTAGGTCTGTAGTTATCTATGTGATGGTGTAATGCAGGGGGTCATATAGTAGGTCTGTAGTTATCTATGTGATGGCGTAATGCAGGGGGTCATACAGTAGCTCTGTAGTTAACTATGTGATGGTGTAAATTAAAAAACAAACTGCTCTATTAGGCTGCTAGAAATATGTGTTTTATTTGTATTGTACACCCATAGTACATTAATCAAAACAACATCCAGCTAACCAAGACAGTCCATGGAGGAAAACTTGATGCTTTTCTCAGTGGAGGGATGGACCAGTCCCTGTATTCATTAAGGGCCTCAGAGTATGAGCACTGATCTAGGATCAGTGTTACCTTTCAGATCATAATGAATAAGTTTAAATGGAAAGATGGGAGCTGATCCTAGATCAGCTCTCCTATTCTGAGACGCTTGTTGAATACAGACCCAGGGTGTGTGTTAATATGATACAAAACAATCAGGAGCATTCACCCATAACTTCATAGTACTCACACACCTCATTGTTACAGTCAACCAGCAATAGCATGCTTAGATATTTACAGTTTACTTCACCAGAAGGTTATGCTATTGGACTTGGATTGGAACCACGTAATACAGTGAAACTCACTATCCCCATTGTTGTCTGTATGTCAACCATTTTATATATTTTCTAAGTAGGACCATTACTGTGACACAATCACCCAGCGGAATGTGTTAGAATGATGGAAAGTGGAACATACATACTGTACATTGGAATGCTAGCCTGGGTTTCTATCCTGAATGCTACTACCTTGCGCAATACCCTAGATGCAGTTGCACCCCTAAAAACTAAAAAAAAATCTCATAAGAAACTAGCTCCCTGGTACACAGAAAATACCCGAGCTCTGAAGCAAGCTTCCAGAAAATTGGAACGGAAATGGCGCCACACCAAACTGGAAGTCTTCCGACTAGCTTGGAAGGACGGTACCGTGCAGTACCGAAGAGCCCTTACTGCTGCTCGATCATCCTATTTTTCTAACTTAATTGAGGAAAATAAGAACAATCCGAAATTCCTTTTTGATACTGTCGCAAAGCTAACTAAAAAGCAGCATTCCCCAAGAGAGGATGACTTTCACTTTAGCAGTGATAAATTCATGAACTTCTTTGAGGAAAAGATTATGATTATTAGAAAGCAAATTACGGACTCCTCTTTAAACCTGCGTATTCCTCCAAACCTCAGTTGTCCTGAGTCTGCACAACTCTGCCAGGACCTAGGATCAAGAGAGACGCTCAAGTGTTTTAGTACTATATCTCTTGACACAATGATGAAAATAATCATGGCCTCTAAACCTTCAAGCTGCATACTGGACCCTATTCCAACTAAACTACTGAAAGAGCTGCTTCCTGTGCTTGGCCCTCCTATGTTGAACATAATAAACGGCTCTCTCTCCACTGGATGTGTACCAAACTCACTGAAAGTGGCAGTAATAAAGCCTCTCTTGAAAAAGCCAAACCTTGACCCAGAAAATATAAAAAACTATCGGCCTATATCGAATCTTCCATTCCTCTCAAAAATTTTAGAGAGGGCTGTTGGGCAGCAACTCACTGCCTTCCTGAAGACAAACAATGTATACGAAATGCTTCAGTCTGGTTTTAGACCCCATCATAGCACTGAGACGGCACTTGTGAAGGTGGTAAATTACATTTTAATGGCATCGGACCGAGGCTCTGCATCTGTCCTCGTGCTCCTAGACCTTAGTGCTGCTTTTGATACCATCGATCACCACATTCTTTTGGAGAGATTGGAAACCCAAATTGGTCTACACGGACATGTTCTGGCCTGGTTTAGATCTTATCTGTCGGAAAGATATCAGTTTGTCTCTGTGAATGGTTTGTCCTCTGACAAATCAACTGTAAATTTCGGTGTTCCTCAAGGTTCCGTTTTAGGACCACTATTGTTTTCACTATATATTTTACCTCTTGGGGATGTTATTCGAAAACAATAATGTAAACTTTCACTGCTATGCGGATGACACACAGCTAGCTGTACATTTCAATGAAACATGGTGAAGCCCCAAAATTGCCCTCGCTAGAAGCATGTGTTTCAGACATAAGGAAGTGGATGGCTGCAAACTTTCTACTATTAAACTCGGACAAAACAGAGATGCTTGTTCTAGGTCCCACGAAACAAAGAGATCTTCTGTTGAATCTGACAATTAATCTTAATGGTTGTACAGTCGTCTCAAATAAAACTGTGAAGGACCTCGGCGTTACTCTGGACCCTGATCTCTCTTTTGAAGAACATATCAAGACCATTTCGAGGACAGCTTTTTTCCATCTACGTAACATTGCAAAAATCAGAAACTTTCTGTCCAAAAATGATGCAGAAAAATTAATCCATGCTTTTGTCACTTCTAGGTTAGACTACTGCAATGCTCTATTTTCCGGCTACCCGGATAAAGCACTAAATAAACTTCAGTTAGTGCTAAATACGGCTGCTAGAATCCTGACTAGAACCCAAAAATTTGATCATATTACTCCAGTGCTAGCCTCTCTACACTGGCTTCCTTTCAAAGCAAGGGCTGATTTCAAGGTTTTACTGCTAACCTACAAAGCATTACATGGGCTTGCTCCTACCTATCTCTCTGATTTGGTCCTGCCGTACATACCTACACGTACGCTACGGTCACAAGACGCAGGCCTCCTAATTGTCCCTAGAATTTCTAAGCAAACAGCTGGAGGCAGGGCTTTCTCCTATAGTGCTCCATTTTTATGGAACGGTCTGCCTACCCATGTCAGAGACGCAAACTCGGTCTCAACCTTTAAGTCTTTACTGAAGACTCATCTCTTCAGTGGGTCATATGATTGAGTGTAGTCTGGCCCAGGAGTGGGAAGGTGAACGGAAAGGCTCTGGAGCAACGAACCGCCCTTGCTGTCTCTGCCTGGCCGGTTCCCCTCTTTCCACTGGAATTCTCTGCCTCTAACCCTATTACAGGGGCTGAGTCACTGGCTTACTGGGGCTCTCTCATGCCGTCCCTGGAGGGGGTGCGTCACCTGAGTGGGTTGATTCACTGTTGTGGCCATCCTGTCTGGGTTGGCGCCCCCCCTTGGGTTGTGCCGTGGCAGAGATCTTTGTGGGCTATACTCAGCCTTGTCTCAGGATGGTAAGTTGGTGGTTGAAGATATCCCTCTAGTGGTGTGGGGGCTGTGCTTTGGCAAAGTGGGTGGGGTTATATCCTTCCTGTTTGGCCCTGTCCGGGGGTGTCCTCGGATGGGGCCACAGTGTCTCCTGACCCCTCCTGTCTCAGCCTCCAGTATTTATGCTGCAGTAGTTTATGTGTCGGGGGGCTGGGGTCAGTTTGTTATATCTGGAGTACTTCTCCTGTCCTATTCGGTGTCCTGTGTGAATCTAAGTGTGCGTTCTCTAATTCTCTCCTTCTCTCTTTCCTTCTCTCTCTCTGAGGACCTGAGCCCTAGGACCATGCCCCAGGACCACCTGACATGATGACTCCTTGCTGTCCCCAGTCCACCTGGCCATGCTGCTGTTCCAGTTTCAACTGACCTGAGCCCTAGGACCATGCCCCAGGACTACCTGACATGATGACTCCTTGCTGTCCCTCAACTTCCACCTGACTGTGCTGCTGCTCCAGTTTCAACTGTTCTGCCTTATTATTATTCGACCATGCTGGTCATTTATGAACATTTGAACATCTTGGCCATGTTCTGTTATAATCTCCACCCGGCACAGCCAGAAGAGGACTGGCCACCCCACATAGCCTGGTTCCTCTCTAGGTTTCTTCCTAGGTTTTGGCCTTTCTAGGGAGTTTTTCCTAGCCACCGTGCTTCTACACCTGCATTGCTTGCTGTTTGGGGTTTTAGGCTGGGTTTCTGTACAGCACTTTGAGATATCAGCTGATGTACGAAGGGCTATATAAATACATTTGATTTGATTTGATTTGAATGCTAGCCTGGGTTTCTATCCTGAATGCTAGCCTGGGTTTCTATATTTTCTAAGTAGGACCATTACTGTGACACAATCACCCAGAATGTGTTAGAATGATGGAAAGTGGAACATACATACTGTACATTGAAATGCTAGTCTGGGTTTCTATCCTGAATGCTAGCCTGTGTTTCTATCCTGAATGCTAGTCTGGGTTTCACTCCTGTTTGGGATTTGACCAACTCCTTTTCCATCGCCTTTGCAAACAGTTTGTCTACAACCTATCTAAGTGTTTGTCAGTTAAAGTCATGTTTTGTCATTTGCTTTGTGGGCTATGTATACTGTGTGACACTTAACTGTATAACGTGAGTTCATTGATGGCCTATAACCAAGACTAAAACCAAGACCACCCTTTTATATTGGTGGTGAAGTCATACATGGCCAAGATCAGGTCATCTTCAATCTTGGAACACCATATAATACCTCAAATCATGGCATAGTCATACAATCCCATTCACTAGGAGGACCCACACACCTTGACGGGGTGCTAATAGTGTATCAAGCCCGTTTTAATAGGATGTTCCAGTGAAGTAATGAGGTAGCCAGCGATTAGACCTGTGTAACCCCAGGAGTAATTACTTCAGTGGCCTAGTCTAAAACCAATCACCTCCTCACCCTCCCCTCCCTGAGGCTCACTGGGTCTCATCTAGACTGTATCCCAGTCAGTACCGCAACCGTCCATTAAGCAACACACACTCTGTGTGTTTGTGTGTGTGTGTGTGTGGTAGTCAGTGTGTGTGTGTGTGTGTGTGTGTGTGTGGTAGTCAGTGTGTGTATGTGTGGTAGTCAGCATATGTGTTGTAGTTAGTGTGTGTGTGTGTGTGGTAGTCAGTGTGTGTGTGTGTGTGGTAGTCAGTGTGTGTGTGTGTGTGGTAGTCAGTGTGTGTGTGTGTGTGTGTGTGTGGTTGTGTGTGTGTGTGTATGTGTGTGGTAGTCAGTGTGTGTGTGTGTGGTAGTCAGTGTGTGTGTGTGTGTGTAGTCAGTGTGTGTGTGTGTGTGTGTGTATGTGTGTGTGGTAGTCAGTGTGTGTGTGTGTGTGTGTGTGTGTGTGTCAGTGTATGTGTGTGTGTGTGTGTGTGGTAGTCAGTGTGTGTGTGTGTGTGTGTGGTAGTCAGTGTGTGTGTGTGTGTGGTAGTCAGTGTGTGTGTGTGTGTGTGGTAGTCAGTGTGTGTGTGTAGTCAGTGTGTGTGTGTAGTCAGTGTGTGTGTGGTAGTCAGTGTGTGTGTGGTAGTCAGTGTGTGTGTGTGTGTGTGTGTGGTGTCAGTGTGTGTGTGTGTGTGTGTGTGTGTGGTAGTCAGTGTGTGTGTGTGTGTGTGTGGTAGTCAGTGTGTGTGTGTGTGTGTGTGGTGGTCAGTCATGTGTGTGTGTGTGTGTGTGTGTGTGGTAGTCAGTGTGTGTGTGTGTGTGTGTGGTAGTCAGTGTGTGTGTGTGTGTGTGGTAGTCAGTGTGTGTGTGGTAGTCAGTGTGTGTGTGTGGTAGTCAGTGTGTGTGTGGTAGTCAGCGTGTGTGTGGTAGTCAGTGTGTGTGTGTGTGTGTGTGTGGTAGTCAGTGTGTGTGTGGTAGTCAGTGTGTGTGTGGTAGTCAGTGTGTGTGTGTGTGTGTGTGTGGTAGTCAGTGTGTGTGTGTGTGGTAGTCAGTGTGTGTGTGTGTGTGGTAGTCAGTGTGTGTGTATCCCCGTTACTTTATGGACTGTAACCGTCCATAAAGCGACACACATGGGGGCCGTTCTCTTCATGGCCTCCCTCCTCGGGAGACCTACTGTCACGCTCTGTCGTCTGAGATTAAACACCACCTGTCTGATAACTCACCCTGGCCCCACACACAAACAGCATAACGGGTGCAAATTAGTGAAGGACCTTGGTAAGTGCTATGCTCACCCATGAAAGAGATTCTGGAGCGACTGTTTTCATGTTCCCTGTAGGTGTACAGGCACTGCCCGGGAAGAAATAGTACCCTCTGCTTCACACAAAGCAACCATTTAACTGTAACTAACACCGTTATGATTGATCTTGCATTAACCTTCTGTGGAGCTACGAAAACCCACATGGCACAATGTGATGGATACTTCTTATTGTTTAGTCAATACACATTTACAATGTCTCATCATTGTATGGGGAAAAAATTGCTCATTGAGAGCAACGGCATGGAAGTGCTGCACCCACATGAAAAAGTACTACTAAATTACTACTACACAAATCCTACTGGTTTTACTACTTGATTGCTATTGAGATGTAGTAAAAAATAAGTGATTTATGTAGTAGTTTAAGTAGTAATGAGTTATAAATTGGGACGTTTCACTAGTGGTGAACACTACATAGTTCCTATTCAAATCACTGCATACTGTAATTCTTCCTTGAGACTCCTGAGCTTTTGGTATCTACTACTTAAAACCTACATGTTCATTTCTTGAATTACTACACAATACCGACACATTACTGCTTTATGCCAAGTAAATTCCTATTGAACTACTATACATTACTGCTGTACGTAATGATGTGCGCTGAGAGTCGGGAAGCAAGTTCAGGGAGTGGGTATTTTAAATGCAACATAATACAAACCAAGAACCACTAACAGCACACAGACATGAAAAGAGAAACAATAAGGCCTGGGGAAGGAACCAACGGGAGTGACATATATAGGGAACCAATCAGGGAAGTGATGGAGTCCAGGTGAGTCTGATGACGCGCAGGTGCGCGTAACGTTGTTGACCGGTGTGCACCATAAGGAGCAGCTGGAGAGGGAGCACAAGTGACACTGTATGCCTCCTAAATCCCTATTGAATTACTACACATTACTACTGTATGCCTCCTAAATCCCTATTGAATTACTACACACTACCTACACATTACTACTGTATGCCTCCTAAATCCCTATTGAATTACTACACACTACCTACACATTACTACTGTATGCCTCCTAAATCCCTATTGAATTACTACACACTACCTACACATTACTACTGTATGCCTCCTAAATCCCTATTGAATTACTACACACTACCTACACATTACTACTGTATGCCTCCTAAATCCCTATTGAATTACTACACACTACCTACACATTACTACTGTATGCCTCCTAAATCCCTATTGAATTACTACACATTACCACTGTATGCCTACTAAGTAGTATCCGTAAAACATCAGTCTCAACGTCAACAGTGACAAGGCCACTCAGGGATGCTGGCCATCGAGGAAATCGGGAGATGTAAGCACGTCCAAGTTTTTATTTTATTTTAGAAGTTGTGAATGCCAAGCATTAGAGATAGCTGGAGGGTGGGGGAGGGGGCAACTTCCGTGCCTCTATTCTCAAGGGGGGGTATTTTCCACAAACCTTTCCATCCATAACTCCCACTCAATCCAGCTCCCCCCTAAGGTTACCGCCCATCTCCCGTCCACTAAGGGACCCTCCCATCATCCCACCCCTAGTGGTCTGTGCCATTTCTCCACATCAAGGTAAAGTAGGAACTAAGGAACGCCACGCTTCCCTAACACCTCTAATTGTGACAGATCTGTTTACACCCAGCTACACAAACATCTGAATCATAATCAAGGGAGAGGGGGGGGGGGGCTTTCATGCTTTTCTCTGGGCCCAGGGAGACGGGAGGAAATTATGCCATCACACCGAGACATTTACCAGCTAATTAAGCCACAAAGTTATTCCACGCAGAAGGTTAGATGGAGGACACATGATAGAGACAAAACTTCATGGCAGAAATTCTATGAGAAGTTTTTTCAATCATCAAATGTGTTTATTAAGCCCTTTTTACATCAGCAGATGTCACAAAGTGCTTATACAGAAACCCAGTCTAAAACCCCTAACAGCAAGCAATGCCAAAGAGTTCAAGTACATTTCCCAGAGACTTAATTCCTTGGAGGATGGGCTTGTGGTTGGGGTTGAGGGAGATAGGGAGGGAAATGTGATCCTTTGTCAATGTCTTAACACTGGTTAATGCCCTGCAGTAAGCACCATGCACAAGGTGAATCCGTCCTGTGTCTGTAGGAGACTGAGAGGCCCAATAAGGGAACGAAAGCCAACAAATATGATGGATTTAATGAGAGGGAATCCATCTTTATTCGCACCACTGGGGATTTTCAAGAGACGGATTAACATTTAATGGTCCCGCCGCTCGGAATGCAAAGCAAAACTTGCACAGTCCCGAATGGAGACAGAGAGGGCCTCTCACAAACACACACTTCAGTGGGACAATACACCCAGCTCACACACACACACACTGATGAACTCTGAAGTGATGACAGATGCAGATCTCTATTCCTCTATATGTATGACAGTCACCAAAAGGACAAGATGGATGAATGTCTGGCTGTCATGAACATTCATCCATACTGGACAGAAAGAAACTCTGCATTTCTAATGTATAGAATACACTCTCTTCTCTTGGGCCTTAGACAAAATGTTTGGGGGTTTATATTCTGGATTAGAACAGAAGCCTGCCCATTACATGGCTTTCCGGGACCAGGCTATAGGCAGGTAGACTCTACTTCAATGCCCTCTATTGACCATTAATGATATAGCACGTGGGGTTGTCTGTCAATCACAGACATGTATTTTTGTAACACCAAGCAACAGTATCTATTTGATATGTATAAAGACAAGTGACAGCTCCTCTGTGATGTAACAACCTTGTTAGTCTCGTTGTATAACCTGGCCAATAGGAAACTTGGCACAAATAACCTGGCCAATCGGAAAACTTGGCGTAAATAATCTGGCCAATAGGAAACTTGTCTCGTATTTTCTCTCTGTCTCTTTCGGGGCTGCTCTCTGTCTCTTTCGGGCTGCTCTCTGCCTCTTTCCCATCTCTCTGTCTCTTTCGAGCTGCTCTCTGCCTCTTTCCCATCTCTCTGTCTCTTTCGGACTGCTCTCTGTCTCTTTCCCATCTCTCTGTCTCTTTCGGGCTGCTCTCTGTCTCTTTCCCATCTCTCTGTCTCTTTCCCATCTCTCTGTCTCTTTCGAGCTGCTCTCTGCCTCTTTCCCATCTCTCTGTCTCTTTCGAGCTGCTCTCTGCCTCTTTCGGGCTGCTCTCTGTCTCTTTCCCATCTCTCTGTCTCTTTCGGGCTGCTCTCTGCCTCTTTCCCATCTCTCTGTCTCTTTCGGGCTGCTCTCTGTCTCTTTCCCATCTCTCTGTCTGCCTCTTCTCTTTCCCATCTCTCTGTCTCTTTCGGGCTGCTCTCTGTCTCTTTCTGCTTCTGTCCATCCCATCTCTGTCTCTTTCTCTCTGTCTCTTTCGACTGCTCTCTGTCTCTTTCCCATCTCTCTGTCTCTTTCGAGCTGCTCTGTCTCTTTCGCTTCTGCTCTCTTTCCCATCTCTTTCCCATCTCTCTGTCTCTTTCGGGCTGCTCTCTGTCTCCCATTTCTGTCTCTTTCGGCTGCTCTCTGTCTCTTTCCCATCTCTCTGTCTCTTTCCCATCTCTCTGTCTCTTTCGAGCTGCTCTCTGCCTCTTTCCCATCTCTCTGTCTCTTTCGAGCTGCTCTCTGCCTCTTTCGGGCTGCTCTCTGTCTCTTTCCCATCTCTCTGTCTGTCTCTTTCCCTCTCTCTGTCTCTTTCGGGCTGCTCTCTGCTCTTTCCCATCTCTCGTCTCTTTCTGCTCTCTGCCTCTTTCTCTCTCTGTCTCTTTCGGGCTGCTCTCTGTCTCTTTCTCTCTCTGTCTCTTTCCCATCTCTCTGTCTCTTTCGAGACTCTTTGTCTCTTTCCATCTCTCTGCTCTTTCCCATCTCTCTGTCTCTTTCGGGCTGCTCTCTGCCTCTTTCCCATCTCTCTGTCTCTTTCGTCTCTTTCGGCTGCTCTCTGTCTCTTTCCCATCTCTCTGTCTCTTTCGGGCTCTCTGCTTCTCTCTCTGTCTCTTTCCCATCTCTCTGTCTCTTTTTCCCATCTCTCTGTCTCTTTCGGACTGCTCTCTGTCTCTTTCGGGCTGCTCTCTGTCTCTTTCCCATCTCTCTGTCTCTTTCCCATCTCTCTGTCTCTTTCGAGCTCTCTGTCTCTTTCGCTGCTCTCTGCCTCTTTCCTGTCTCTCTCTCTGTCTCTTTCGAGCTGCTCTCTGCCTCTCTCTCTGTCTCTTTCGGGCTGCTCTCTGTCTCTTTCCCATCTCTCTGTCTCTTTCGGGCTGCTCTCTGCCTCTTTCCCATCTCTCTGTCTCTTTCGGGCTGCTCTCTGTCTCTTTCCCATCTCTCTGTCTCTTTCCCATCTCTCTGTCTCTTTCGAGCTGCTCTCTGCCTCTTTCCCATCTCTCTGTCTCTTTCGAGCTGCTCTCTGCCTCTTTCGGGCTGCTCTCTGTCTCTTTCCCATCTCTCTGTCTCTTTCGGGGCTGCTCTCTGTCTCTTTCGAGCTGCTCTCTGCCTCTTTCCCATCTCTCTGTCTCTTTCGGACTGCTCTCTGTCTCTTTCCCATCTCTCTGTCTCTTTCGGGCTGCTCTCTGTCTCTTTCCCATCTGTCTCTTTCCCATCTCTCTGTCTCTTTCGAGCTGCTCTCTGCCTCTTTCCCATCTCTCTGTCTCTTTCGAGCTGCTCTCTGCCTCTTTCGGGCTGCTCTCTGTCTCTTTCCCATCTCTCTGTCTCTTTCGGGCTGCTCTCTGCCTCTTTCCCATCTCTCTGTCTCTTTCGGGCTGCTCTCTGTCTCTTTCCCATCTCTCTGTCTCTTTCCCATCTCTCTGTCTCTTTCGAGCTGCTCTCTGCCTCTTTCCCATCTCTCTGTCTCTTTCGAGCTGCTCTCTGCCTCTTTCGGGCTGCTCTCTGTCTCTTTCCCATCTCTCTGTCTCTTTCGGACTGCTCTCTGTCTCTTTCGGGGCTGCTCTCTGCCTCTTTCCCATCTCTCTGTCTCTTTCGGGCTGCTCTCTGCCTCTTTCCCATCTCTCTGTCTCTTTCGGACTGCTCTCTGTCTCTTTCGGGGCTGCTCTCTGCCTCTTTCCCATCTCTCTGTCTCTTTCGGACTGCTCTCTGTCTCTTTCGGGGCTGCTCTCTGCCTCTTTCCCATCTCTCTGCATGACATCAGTCCTCTATTTCGGTGCTTCTCTTCTGTCACCGTTAACTGTACAGCAGTAGAAGAGAGCGGTCCCCAGCCAGGTCCCCAGCCAGGTCCCCAGCCAGGTCCCCAGGGCGCTACAGGCACAATGACTATTCATAAGGACTAGGCCCTTACCCTAGATAAAACCAGGGCGGAGGACAACAAACACTCAATCTGTCTACCCACTTCAACTTTGGAGAGTAGTCTGGAAATAGATTAACGGGTACTGACGTCAGGGAGGTAGCAGAAGTGGGAAAACAGACAGATGAGCAGGGATGAGGTCACCGATTCATTTCAGGGGCTTACGGATCTTGGAATAACCCAGTTATGATGTGTATTACATTTCTTTCAACAACAAAACATTTCACGTCATTTCAACCCCCCAAAAAATCTATATGATGACGTTGACTCAAAGTTGGAAAACTTATTGGAAACTTATTGAAAACTTAACTTTTTCTCACCCAGCTTTTAATCTAAATCCAATCCAAATCCAATGACATTGTGACATTTGTTGTTGATTTCACTTTGAATTCACATTCGTTGAAAACCACTAGACCCATTGGGTACTTAAAACACCTAAAATGGCTGAGTGTTGTTTTTTACCAACCCAATATGAATCAAAACTAGACGTTGAACTGACATCTGAGCACAGTAGGATAGCTTCCCGCTAAACAAACATGTCTTCAAAACATCCTAGTCACAAAATGGTCTCCCTAAGAACTAGACTTGCACAGTAATGACAAGGTACAACCTACACATGTAGGGACAAAACAACTCACCTGCACAGGTGTTTAAGGCTTTTATACATTGTGTATGTTCTCCATAAACATGGGTTCCTCTAGGAAAGGTTCCTACCCCCGTCACACAATGTAATATATTGCATCAGTTACAATGATCTGTGCTGATCTTTCACCACATACACGAAGGAGATCCTTTTGTCTTCATCTTTTATCTTTGTGATGAGGATGTGGGTGTCTGGCTGTCCCCGCTGCTAAACTCACCCTCTCAGATCATGTTAGTGTTCAAGGAAAACACAGATACAAGAAGAGTACAGGACATTGGTGAAGACATTTTAATGAGACGAAACTAAATCTATCTTCTAAGGCATCTTCCTCTTTCTTTTTGGCCCCAGTACAGATTTAAAGAGCGGCAGTTGATCCTGGATTGTATGGCACAGGCAGTCCAATTCTGATATTTTGCCACTAATTGGTCTTCTGACCAAACAGATCAGATCTTTGGTTAGTTCTATTTCGTATAACCTTCTCAGACAATGAAAGAATCATCCAGTCATTATCTGGATCAATGCCTTGGAATGCTCCTTCAGCTCATTGCTAATAGCTTAGCAAAATACCAGATTACTGAATGTCAACTTGCATTTTCCTCCTCTAATTCTATAATTAAAGGTCCAATGCAGCCTATTTTGATCTCCGTATCAAATCATTTCTGGGTAACAATTAAGTACCTTACTGTTATTGTTTCCAATTAAAATTGTTTTTAAAAAATAAACAAAAATAGCTTCTTAGCAAAGAGAAATTTCTCAAGCAAGAATTTAGCTAGGATGGTCTTGGAGTGGTCTGAGTAGAGAGATGTAAACTGAAAACTAGCTGTTATTGGCAGAGAAGATTGGAACTCTCTTTCTTATTGGTCTAACTAATTTACTGATGTCACCAGGGAGGCCAAAACCCCATCGTACCAAAACAGGCTGAAATTTCAGATGGTCTCTTCAAACAACTCTTACGCTTAAACCTCATCGCGTGGAAATATATATAAAACACAGGAAAAAAATGTGAACTTTAATTGGTTGACACTGACACTGGGCCTTTAATTGGTTGACACTGACACTAGGCCTTTAATTGGTTGACACTGAGATTGTGTAAGACATGCTACTCTGAAGCCACAGACTGAACTGGGGTTCTAAGGTGACATTAAATTTGGCCTTTAATACTCTAGTCTGTAGAAATGCATTGAATAACACATTCATCAATGACAAAGAAGACAGTAAATAAATAAATCATAAGGAATAAGATTTTGAAGTGTCTGTCCTAGAAGTAGGAGATATAAGAAAGCTCAGGACATAAGGGTTAGAAGTGTCTGTCCTAGAAGTAGGAGATATAAGAAAGCTCAGGACATAAGGGTTAGAAGTGTCTGTCCTAGAAGTAGGAGATATAAGAAAGCTCAGGACATAAGGGTTAGAAGTGTCTGTCCTAGAAGTAGGAGATATAAGAAAGCTCAGGACATAAGGGTTTGAAGTGTCTGTCCTAGAAGTAGGAGATATAAGAAAGCTCAGGACATAAGGGTTTGAAGTGTCTGTCCTAGAAGTAGGAGATATAAGAAAGCTCAGGACATAAGGGTTTGAAGTGTCTGTCCTAGAAGTAGGAGAAATAAGAAAGCTCAGGACATAAGGGTTTGAAGTGTCTGTCCTAGAAGTAGGAGATATAAGAAAGCTCAGGACATAAGGGTTTGAAGTGTCTGTCCTATAAGTAGGAGATATAAGAAAGCTCAGGACATAAGGGTTAGAAGTGTCTGTCCTATAAGATAGGAGATATTTGAAGTGTCTGTCCTAAGCTCAGGACATAAGGGTTAGAAGTGTCTGTCCTATAAGTAGGAGATATAAGAAAGCTCAGGACATAAGGGTTTGAAGTGTCTGTCCTATAAGTAGGAGATATAAGAAAGCTCAGGACATAAGGGTTAGAAGTGTCTGTCCTAGAAGTAGGAGATATAAGAAAGCTCAGGACATAAGGGTTTGAGAAGTGTCTGTCCTAGAAGTAGGAGATATAAGAAAGCTCAGGACATAAGGGTTTGAAGTGTCTGTCCTAGAAGTAGGAGATATAAGAAAGCTCAGGACATAAGGGTTAGAAGTGTCTGTCCTATAAGTAGGAGATATAAGAGAAGCTCAGGACATAAGGGTTAGAAGTGTCTGTTTGAAGTGTCCCTATAAGTAGGAGATATAAGAAAGCTCAGGACATAAGGGTTAGAAGTGTCTGTCCTAGAAGTAGGACATAAGGGTTAGAGATAAGTAGGAGATATAAGAAAGCTCAGGACATAAGGGTTAGAAGTGTCTGTCCTAGAAGTAGGAGATATAAGAAAGCTCAGGACATAAGGGTTAGAAGTGTCTGTCCTATAAGTAGGAGATATAAGAAAGCTCAGGACATAAGGGTTAGAAGTGTCTGTCCTATAAGTAGGAGATATAAGAAAGCTCAGGACATAAGGGTTTGAAGTGTCTGTCCTATAAGTAGGAGATATAAGAAAGCTCAGGACATAAGGGTTAGAAGTGTCTGTCCTATAAGTAGGAGATATAAGAAAGCTCAGGAAAAAAAAAATGTTTTACACAGAAGTACTGTGACACTTATGCTGGTCGTAGAGACGCTACAGTCGTTTTTATGAGAAGATCGGTTTTCGGGATGTGTTCTGGTTCGACAAACAGCTCTGTAGCTTTGCCACTTTCCAACGCAGATGCGGAAGGGCGATATAGATTGACGCACCAGTGCATCAATAGGCTCTAGGGTCTTTTAATGAGTAATCTGTAAGGGGCTCCGCGATTCTATCTGTCCCACTTTGTGCAAATTAATCATTTGGTGCTTCCCTTTCATTGAGCACACTTATCAAACATCTGTACAGGTGGAGCAGCGAGGAGCGAGTTGTGGTGGAAATCAATTGGCTCCTCCTCATCAGATGTGGCAGAGAGAGAGAGAGAGAGAGAGAGAGAGAGAGAGAGAGATACACGGGGTAGATGTAAGACTACTGAGCATGATCTGCGGCCAATTTCCCTCACGTGGCACAAATCCTGTGATGTTTCTTACTTTTTCAGGTCCATTCTCTAACGAGCTGTGGGATAAAAGTAATCATGCCCGTCTGATCCACCAGGGAGATTCATTCGCTCGGAACACACACTTAACAAATATCATGAATCAGCATCAATTCTTTATATACAAAGAAATATCAATAGAAAACAGGTCAAAGGAAAGGAAGTGCAGCTAGTTTGCCATCTTTCCAGCTTCAGTTTGAAGTGATTGTGTTTGAGTTGTTGGCTAGATCCTCTGAACAACAATGTCCTGATGAGTGAGCACATTTTCTATGCCAGGTGAAATCGCACCTCATTAGCTCATTGTTATAAATGTCACTAGAAAACAGCTTAAACAAATGCAAATGCAGCTACTTGGTTGTTATTCTGGCGGCACTTTTTGACGTGACTGTAAATTAGCCGTAGTTGGCTTGCTAGCGAAGGGATAAGAACGTTGCCAGCCAGTATGGCAAAGGAACATTTAGAACCAACAACTGTGTCGCGTCCATAGATACGGAACAAAGAGGCTTAATGACTGGATCGCGTCTCTGGCAACCAAAACGATAGAACGAACGACCAGCTGGCTTGGGTAGCAACCCTAGATTTGTGTCGGGACTATATCTTGTGGAAGGATGAAAAGTATGAATAAATTAATCAAAACCCTTTTTAATTAAAATATGTAAATCATTCTTTGAATATGTTGGTAACCTGTTGTATAAAAGTAATAATGCCCTCGAAGGCGATGTTCGGAGGATAACAACACACATGCCAACGATAGTGCCAATCAGATATCCTCCAAACAGAAGCTTCGAGGGCATTATCACTTAAGTGGAAATGTCTAGGAGCAACAATGGCTCAGCCGTGAAGTGGTAGGCCACACAAACTCACAGAACGGGAACGCCGAATGCTGAAGCACATAGCGAGTAAAAGTGGTCTGTCCTCGGTTACAACTCTCGCTACCGAGTTCCAAACTGCCTCTGGAAGCAACGGTGGCACAAGAACGTTTCATCGGGAGCTTCATAAAATGGGTTTCCATGGCCAAGCAGCCGCACCCAAGCCTAAAATCACGATGCGCAATGCCAAGCATCGGCTGGAGTGGTGTAGAGCTTGCCGCCATTGGACTCTGTGGAGCTGTACTCTGGAGTGATGCATCTGGCTGTCCGACAAACAAATCTGGGTTTGGCGGATGCCAAGAGAATCCCACCTGCCCCAATGCATAGTGACAACTGTACAGTTTGGTGGAGGATGAATTATGGTCTGGGGCTGTTTTTCATGGTTCGGGCCCTTTAATTCCAGTGAAGGAACATCTTAACGCTACAGCATACAATGACATTCTAGATTATTCTTTGCTTCCAACTTTGTGGCAACAGTTTGGGGAAGGCCCTTTCCTGTTTCAGCATGACAATTCCCCTGTGCACAAAGCAAGGTCCATACATAAATGGTTGGTCAAGATCGGTGTGGAAGAACTTGACTGGCCTGCACAGAGCCCTGACCTCATCACTATCAAACACCTTTGGGATGAATTGGAAAGCCCACTGCGAGCCAGGTCAAATCCAACGTCAGTGCCCGACCTCACTAATACTTTTTTGGCTGAATGGAAGCAAGTCCCCGCAGAAATGTTCCAACATATAGTGGAAAGCCTTCCCAGAAGAGTGGAGGCTGTTATAGCAGCAAAGGGGGGGGGGGGGGGGCAACTCCATATTAACGCCAATGACTTTGGAATGAGATGTTGGATGAGCAGGTGTCCACGTCCTTTTGGCTATGTAACGTGTACCCACACTATAAATTTTCTTCAGATAGACATTCAAAAAGTCATTGAAATAAAATTTTATAAGCCCTCACAATATTTTTGTGCAAATTATCAACACAAATATTCCCGCATGTCACCAAAACATTATAATTTAGTTTGACTTAGAACCTATCAAATGGACTATACAGCAGGGATGTGGTTAATTCAATTTAAAATCCTGTTCAATTCAGAAAGTAAATATAATTCCAATTCTAAATTAATTGAAAAGCATTGAAAAAATGTAAATTAGAACTTCAGTCTGCTTCCTGAATTGACTGTTATTGAAATGGAATTGACCCCAACCCTGCTGTACAGCTTTCACCTCATTCACAAAGAGAGAGAGAGAGTGTTATAAGGACAAGGCTATGGGATTTTTCTTCAAAGGTTGTTCAATCCCCCCGCCCACTCTCCTCTCCTACATTCTGTTTGACATGCCGCCCGTCTGGCATATAATGAATGAAATGAGGGCATGCACAGATACTGCAAGGGTAAAACCACATTATCCACAGTGTTTCTGAGCTGCCTTTTCCATTTGACAAGCACCAGGACGAATGGCCTATCTTGACAGCCAGACACACTCTGAAGGCCACTTGTCATAACCCTGGTTTTTGTGCTAGAATTGTGCATCAGACGGACAATACAATTTGAGCCTGCTGCTGAGAAAATGTCTCTCTCCGTGCTGCTCCTGTGAAGCTTTGAGGTTTTTCAATTGAGATGAAAATTGCCTGAAGGGGGTTTCAGACTAGTTGTATAAAATGTGTGATGGCAAGCTTCCATGGTTTGTTAAATGTAACGAGACGTAGAGTTGTGTGAAATGTAACCTCGGACAATTCCCTGTGAATAGAACATGGCCATCCAAATTGAAGAGGAAAGGGTGGCGACATATTCGTATGAGGAATTAAAAACAATGTTTCACACGGATTATCTCATCATAGCATCAAGTCAACAAACTGACCATCCTTACACATCGTTGTTACTCACCTGTTACATTACGGGGATAAAAATGGTCCGACTTGCACCTACAAGTCGACTACTTGAACTTTTACAACGGTTCGTATGCGAGTAAAGTCATACCGTATCAAAAAGAATCAGGACAGCTGTGATGGAAACAGGAAGTTTCATTAACGGTTCGTAGTAAAGTCATACCGTATCAAAAAGAATCAGGGCAGCTGTGATGGAAACAGGAAGTTTCATTAACGGTTCGTAGTAAAGTCATACCGTATCAAAAAGAATCAGGACAGCTGTGATGGAAACAGGAAGTTTCATTAACGGTTCGTAGTAAAGTCATACCGTATCAAAAAGAATCAGGGCAGCTGTGATGGAAACAGGAGGTTTCGGTACAATTTTTGAAATGCCGACAGATCACTTTTTGTTCGGCATGGTAGGATCTTTTTTTGTGTTGGTAAAATGAATTATTCTAGAACTGGCGGCGGAAACACCGTTACGAATAAAAATGTACAGTACCAGTCAAAAGTTTGGACACAACTACTCATTCAAGGGTTTTTCTTTATTTTTACTATTTTTTCTACAATGTAGAATAATAGTGAAGATATCAAAACTGTGAAATAGTACATATGGAATCATGAAGTAACCAAAAAAAAGTGTTAAACAAATCAAAGTATATTTTATATTTGAGATTCTTCAAAGTAGCCACCATTTGCCTTGTTGACAACTTTGCACACTCTTGGCATTCTCTCAACCAGCTTGATGATTTAGTCACCTGGAATGCATTTCAATAAACCTCTACAGGATCGGTTAGTCCCCCACGGGACGGTTGAGCTAATGTAGGCTAATGTGATTAGCATGATGTTGAAAGTAACAAGAAAATTTCCCAGGACATAGACATATCAGATATTGTCAGAACGCTTAAATTCTTGTTACTCTAACTTGCACTGTCCAATTTACAGTAGCTATTACAATGAAAGAATATCATGCTATTGTTTGAGGAGAGTGCACAGTTATGAACTTGAAAAGTTATCAATAAACCAATTAGGCACATTTGGGCAGTCTTTTGAACAGAAATGCAATGGTTTATTGGGTCAGTCTAAAACGTTGCACATACACTGCTTCCATCTAGTGGCCAAAATCTAAATTGAGCCTGGGCTGGAATAATACATTATGGCCTTTCTCTCAAAGTTGATGGTACAAAAGAAATACAAAAAAAACGCATGTATTATTCTTTGTATTATCTTTTACCAGCTCTAATGTGTTACATTCTCCTACATTCATTTCACAATTCCACAAACGTCAGAGTGTTTCCTTTCAAATGGTATAAAGAATATGCACATCCGTGCTTCAGGTCCTGAGAAACAGGCAGTTAGATTTATTTTATTTTAGGCTAAAAAAAAAAAAAAAAAATTAAAGGGGCAGATCCTCAGGTGTGGCTTGTTAAAAAGTTCATTTGTGGAATTTCTTTCCTTCTTAATACGTTTGGCCAAATCAGTTGTGTTGTGACAAGGTATACAGAAGATAGCCCTATTTGGTAAAAGACAAAGTCCAAATTATGGCAAAAACACCTCAAATAAGCAAAGAGAAATTACAATCCATCATTAATTTAAGACATGAAGGTCAGTCAATCAGGAACATTTCAAGAACTTTGAAAGTTTCTCCAAGTGCAGTCGCAAAAAGCATAATGCGCTGTGATAAAACTGGCTCTCATGAGGACCGCCACAGAAAAGGAAGACCCAGAGTTATCTCTGCTGCAGAGGATAAGTTCATTATAGTTACCAGCCTCAGAAATTGCAGCCCAAATAAATGCTTTACAGAGTTCAAGTAACAGACATCTCAACATTAACTGTTCAGAAGAGACTATGTGAATCAGGCCTTCATGGTCAAATTGCTACAAAGAAACCACTACTAAAAGACACCAATAAGAAGAAGAGACTTGCTTGGGCCAAGAAACACGAGCAATGGACATTAGACTGGTGGAAATCTGTCCTTTGGTCTGATGAGTCCAAATTTGAGATTTTTGGTTCCAACCACTGTGTCTTTGTGAGACGCAGAGTAAGATGATCTCTGCATGTGTGGTTCCCACCGTGAAGCATGGAGGAGGAGGTGTGATGGTGTGGGGGTGCTTTGCTGCTTACATTGTCAGTGATTTATTTAGAATTCAAGGCACCAGCATGGCAACCTGGTATACGCTTAGTGGGACTATCATTTATTTTTCAACAGGATAATGACCAAACACACATCCAGGCTGTGTAAGGGCTATTTGACCAAGAAGGAGAGTGATGGAGTGCTGCATCAGATCACCTGACCTCAAACCAATTTAGATAGTTTGAGATGATTTGGACCGCAGAGTGAAGGAAAAGCAGCCAACAAGTGCTCAGCATATGTGGGAACTCCTTCAAGACTGTTGGAAAAGCATACCAGGTGAAGCTGGTTGAGAGAATGCAAAGAGTGTGCAAAGCTGTCATCAAGGTAAAGAGCGGCTACTTAGAAGAATCTAAAATATACTTTGATTTGTTTACTTTTTTGTTTACTAGATGATTCCATGTGTTATTTCATAGTTTTGATGTCTTCACTATTGTTCTACAATGTAGAAAATCGTAAAAATACATTTTTAAAAAACTAAAATATATATATGTTTTAAAGTGTTTTAAGTGTGTCAACTTTTGGTACTGTATATAATATCCATCATCTCGAAGTAAACTTGGAGTCACACGATGATATGGTGTGTGGTCCTCCCACTACCACTCAGGAAACCATGCTGTTTATTAGGCTACAGGTAAAATAACAGGGTGGTGAAAGTGCATCTTGATGCTCGTTTCCAATAAATATCTAGGGTCTTATTCTAGTGTTTGACAAATAAAAATATTCTTGCTCTTATGCTACCCATCAGTGGAGGCTCCTGAGGGGAGGATGGCTTATATACACTGAACAAAAATGTCAAAGATTTTACTGAGTTACAGTTCATATAAGGAAATCACTCAATTGAAATAAATTAAATAAATTATAAATATATTATAAATAAATTAAATGATAATAACCAAATAAATTCATTAGGCCCTAATCTATGAATTTCATCTAACTGGGAATGCAGATATGCATCTGTTGGTCACAGATACCTTCAAAACAAAGGTAGGGGTGAGGCTCAGAAAACCAGTCAGTATCTGGTGTGACCACCATTTGTCTCAAGGTAGGGGTGAGGATCAGAAAACCAGTCAGTATCTGGTGTGACCACCATTTGCCTCAAGCAGCGTGACAACATCTTCTTCACATGGAGTTGATCAGGCTGTTGATTGTGGCCTGTAGAATGTTGTCCCACTACCTCTTCAATGGCTGTGCGAAGTTGCTGGATATTGGCAGGAACTGGAACATGCTGTCAAACCTGTCGATTCAGAGCATCCCAAACATGCTCAATGGGTGACATGTCTGGCGAGTTTGAAGGCCATGGAAGAACTAGGACATTTTCATTTTCCAGGAATTGTGTACAGATCCTTGCAACATAGGGCCATGCATTATAATGCTGAAACATGAGGTGATGGCGGCAGATGAACAGCAGGACAATGGGCCTCACGATCTCGTCACGGTATCTCTGTGTGTTCAAATTGCCATCGATAAAATGCAATTGTGTTCGTTGTTTGTAGTTCATGCCTAAACATAACTCAACCGCCAACATGGGGCACTCGGTTCAAAATCAAATCAAATCAAATGTTATTTGTCACATACACATGGTTAGTAGATGTTAATGTGAGTGTAGCGAAATGCTTGTGCTTCTAGTTCCGACAATGCAGTAATAACCAACAAGTAATCTAACTAACAATTCCAAAACTACTGTCTTATACACAGTGTAAGGGGATAAAGAATATGTACATAAAGATATATGAATGAGTGATGGTACAGAGCAGCATAGGCAAGCTACAGTAGATGGTATCGAGTACAGTATATACATATGAGATGAGTATGTAAACAAAGTGGCATAGTTAAAGTGGCTAGTGATACATGTATTACATAAGGATGCAGTAGATGATATACAGTATATACGTATGCATATGAGATGAATAATGTAGGGTATGTAACATTATATTAGGTAGCATTGTTTAAAGTGGCTAGTGATATATTTTACATCATTTCCCATCAATTCCCATTATTAAAGTGGCTGGAGTTGAGTCAGTGTCAGTGTGTTGGCAGCAGCCACTCAATGTTAGTGGTGGCTGTTTAACAGTCTCACAATGTTGACATCAGGAAACCGCTCGCCCACAGAATGCAATCTGCCCGGTACAGTTGAAACTCGGATTCATCTTTGAAAAGCACACTAGACGCCGACCTGCAGTCAGGTCAAGACCCTGATGAGGACGATGAGGTTCCCTGAGAATTTCTGACAGTTTGTGCAGAAATGCTTTGGTTAGGCAAACCCACAGTTTCATCAGCTGTCCGGGTGACTGGTCTTAGATGATCCCGCAGGTCAAGAAACCGGATGTGGATGTCCTGGGCTGGCATGGTTACATGTGGTCTTGTAAGGCCGGTTAGACGTACTGCCAAATTCTCTAAAACAACGTTGGGTGGACATTTCTGCAGTCAGTATGCCAAATGCATGCTCCCGCAAAACTTAAGACATCTATGGTAATTGTGTTTTGTGACAAAACTGCACATTTTAGAGTGGCCTTTTATTGTCCCCAGCACAAGGTGCACCTATGTAATGCTCATGCTGTTGAATCAGCTTTTTAATATGCCACACCTTTCAGGTGGATGGATTATCTTATTAAAGGACAAATGCTCAATAACAGGGATGAAAAAAATGTGTGCACTACGTAATCATGCAGTGATTTTATCCACAACAAGTCCGTTTCGTTTGTATTGTAATTTGAACTGCTATATTAAAATGTTAATAATTAAATCTATATATATATATAATTAAAAATATATATATCCACATTTAAATAAATCCGTTTGGTGGAAACACATCACTTGTGGGAAAATTTCACATATTTTCTTAATGCAGTTATTTTTACATTTGGATGAAAATCTGTTGACAGTTGGATGGAAACCTAGCGCATGTGATCAAAGGTCAGGAAATGGATGTTTCAACTGTAGCCAAAGATTATGGATATACTGACAAGATGCATGTATCTCTACGGTGTCTGTCTAGCTCCCGCCTATATTTTCTTTAGATTGGTGGGATACATCTCTTTATTGTAATATTTTTGAATATTTTATGAGGGTTGTTGACGTCACCGCCAGTATTCAATGGAGAGAGACGCTATGTTTACTAGCCTCATATCATAAATATGCATAGCTATCTCAAGACTACGATAAAGTTTATTTTTTATTTTTTTAACTGTCCTACCTATATCAGAACGCTTAAGCATTACGAAACATATATTAGATCAAATAAATCTCACTTAGAAAATAAGCCATACTTTTGTTTCTTGACCAAATTCGACACCTTCATTGATCTCCATATGAAAACACATTGCTTTGTTGGCGATAAAAATGTTTTTTTTAAACGTCACCTGCTGGAGGGAGATAGGGTTTCCGCCGAGTTAGGTCACTCTCGTGCACTCTGCCGACTTCAATTTCCTGCAGTTGCTCTTCACCAGCTGCAACTTGCACCCATCGCCTGCATTGTGGGAGGCACAATTTGCCAACCAATCATTAGTGGGGGGGTTTTACCCACGCGATCTGGACTGAAGATGTGACTGGACCAGGAAGTAACTTTGCCGCGATTCATATAGTGAATATGTACAATTGAATGTGATATTTAAGGCTCCGTCCCCCAATTGACAGTACAACATATACACATATAACTCGTTTATGGGTGTGTGGTATGTGGGTTGGAGACATGTTTATTTCGACATTACAAAGAATAACGTTTATAAGCAATGGCAACACTATTATGTTGCACTGAGCCCTGCAGTTAGAAAACCACATTAGTGTCCCACTTTCGGCTGTAGCAGATGCACGTCCTCGACTTCACTCCTCGGCTTTCGTCTGCAGTCGGTTGCTTCAGCCTCAAAGGATCTGCGTGGTCAATCCGATATCTAAAGTGGGTGGCCATACGGCCTCTGCAGTTAGGGCATGTATACTTCCTGCGCTTCGCTGAGCAGAGATGTTGTGAAGGAAGTGAGTTTGTGATTGATTATACTGGACCTCCCGCCCCCACCTACCATCAAATAAAATAACATGTTATTTGTCAAATGCGCCGAATACAACGGGTATAGTAGACCTTACCGTGAAATGCTTACTTACAAACCCTTAACCAACAGTGCAGTTCAAGAAATAGAGTTAAGAAAATATTTTCGAAATAAACTAAAGTATAAAATAACAATGTGGGCATCGGTACTGAGTCAATGTGAGGGGGTACAGGTTAGTCGGGGTACTGAGTCAATGTGAGGGGTACAGGTTAGTCGGGTACTGAGTCAATGTGTGTGGGTACAGGTTAGTTGAGTCAATGTGGGGGGTACTGAGTCAATGTGTGGGGGTACAGGTTAGTCGGGGTACTGAGTCAATGTGTGGGGGTACAGGTTAGTCGGGGTACTGAGTCAATGTGTGGGGGTACAGGTTAGTCGGGGTACTGAGTCAATGTGTGGGGGTACAGGTTAGTCGGGGTAATTTGTACATGTAGGTAGAGGTAAAGTGACTATGCATAGATAATAAACAGCAAGTAGCAGCAGTGTAAAAACAAGTGGCCATTTGATTAATTGTTCAGCAGTCTTATGGCTTGGTAGTATTTTGTATTTATTATGATCCCCATTAGTTTATACAATTTAAAAAATATTACAATACATTCACAGATTTCACCTCAGGCTCCTACTCCACCACTACCACATCTCTACAGTACTATATCCATGTGTATGTATAGTGCGTATGTTATCGTGTGTCTGTGTATGCACATGTCTGTGCCATTGTTTGTGTTGCTTCACAGTCCCCGCTGTTCCATAAGGTGTTTTTTAATTTGTTTTTGAAATCTAATTGTACTGTTTGCGTCAGTTACTTGATGTGGAATAGAGTTCCATGTAGTCATGGCTCTATGTAGTACTGTGGAATAGAGTTCCATGTCGTCATGGCTCTATGTAGTACTGTGGAATAGAGTTCCATGTCGTCATGGCTCTATGTAGTACTGTGGAATAGAGTTCCATGTAGTCATGGCTCTATGTAGTACTGTGGAATAGAGTTCCATGTGGGCTCTATGTAGTACTGTGGAATAGAGTTCCATGTCGTCATGGCTCTATGTACTGTGGACCATGTGGGCTCTAATAGTGGAATAGTTCCATGTCGTCATGGCTCTATGTAGTACTGTGGAATAGAGTTCCATGTAGTCATGGCTCTATGTAGTACTGTGTGCCTCCCATAGTCTGTTCTGGACTTGGGGACTGTGAAGAGACCTCTTGTGGCATGTCTTGTGGGGTATGCATGGGTGTGTGAGCTGTGTGCTAGTAGTTTAGACAGACAGCTCGGTGCATTCAACATAAATAAAAGTAGTGATGAAGTCAATCTCTCCTCCACTATCAGCCAGGAGAGATTGACATGCATATTATTAATATTAGCTCTCTGTGTACATCCAAGGGCCAGCCATGCTGCCCTGTTCTGAGCCAATTGCAATTTTCCTAAGTCCTTTTTTGTGGCACCTGACCACACGACTGAACAGTAGTGCGACAAAACTAGGGCCTGTAGGACCTGCCTTGTTGATAGTGTTGTTAAGGCAGAGCATCGCTTTATTAAAAAAGTTATACTGCTGCACATTAACATCTGCACTGTTAAGGAGCCTTTTGGACCTAGACTTGGCGATCCAGTACCGCTTGTCATGCGGTAGCAGAGAGAACAGTCTATGACTTGGGTGGCTGGAGTCTTTGACCATTTTTTGGGACTTCCTCTGACACCGCCTAGTATATAGGTCCTGGATGACAGTAAGCTTGGCCCCAGTGATGTACTGGGCCGTACGCACTACCCTCTGTGTAGCACTTTACGCAAATGGTCTGGATGCTCTAGATGGTGCAGCTGGAGAACTTTTTGAGGATCTGGGGATCTTGTCAGTCTCCTGAGGGGGAAAAAGTGTTGTCGTACCCTCTTCATGACTGTATTGGTGTGTTTGGACCATGATAGTTTGTTGGTGATGTGGACAGAGATGGGTTTGGTGATGATTCAATACTTAAAAAGTTACAAAAGAGAGATAACCTTCAGTTTACAAAAGGCACAAATTCTGTCCTTGGTCACGTGCCCAGTTTTCGACCTTTATCATCACCTCAACCAAACTACAGGAAGACGTCATACTCTATAACATCATTGATTGGACGCGACGACTAGGTGGATCTCTTTCTGATTGGTGATTGGCTCAACCTCCTGCCACTGGGGTACTCTGCTCCTTCAGCGTGTGTTATCAGTGAAAATGGCGAGCTGGTGTGTACGAGCTGTAAAACAGAGTTACTCTGTTGTAGCATCTTCTTCAATAATAAGGTAATACATTACGAGAGTACATGTTAATACGGTTGTTCAGAGCATTGTCTGTAATGTTGTGCCATCACCCTTGGCCGGGTGCTAACGAGTTAGGTAACGTTAGCTTGCTAACTAACGACCTGTCATATAACGTTAGTTATTGTACTGCTTTCGTAATGAGAGTTCAATAGCACATTTCTGATAGCAGAATCCCATTTAATTCAATTTCTATGCGCCTTGTTCAAAGCTGTTAGCCTATCAACTAATCCAATGCGAACTAGCTAACTACGGTACCGCAGGTTTTAATATTAAGCTATTTTGGGTGTAGTTTGTTGGCACACCATAGCAAAGGCAGTTGGCTTCGCTACTAAAATGCCACAATGTAGTTTACCTGTATCTGGGCCAAGGAGAGATTGCAGTCCGAGAGACTCTAATGTGTGTAACGTTACCGTAGATCATTACCTAGCCTCTTCGCTCCGGGAGACCTGTACACATCCGCGTCACCGAAGGCAAATCTGAAATGCCTTATCTGTCGGTACGGGCCAAATGTGTGAACTGTGGTAAAAATAAACGTTGAAATCCACATTTTTCCGACGCACACTTTCTAGTCAGCAATATTCTGTAATTGCCACACGAGCTTACCACGTGTTCCCAGATGGCAGCGCTATTTTATGGAGATTAGGCTATATGGTGTGAATTCTGTAAACTCCTGGAAAGTTTAATGTCAATGTTTCTTTTCACACATTGTATGGCCCGCACCGAAAGGTAAACCATTCTTGATTACATATTTTCTTTAGTTGACTTGGGAAAAGTTGATCTGAAATAGGTCATCCCAGAGGGCTTGTAAATATGTCTTCTGGGTATGGGATGTAGCCTTCAGCAACGGGATACCAGAGGCTGACCATTAACATGGTATTACCATGTTAATAAAATAAAAAAAACATGTACCATATACAAATTAAGTAATCATGTTTGGATACCAGTACAGTGCACTAAAGTGACCAATGCATTAACAGCTAAACCTATGTTGTGTATCTAACCCATTTCTCTGTCTCTCTCTGCTCTGTTAGGGCATCCCCACGGCTCCTATGCACAGCAGCCCAGCAGAAAAGCGGCCAGGGGTCGGAGGAGGACCAGAATGCTGAGCAGAGCGCAGCAGAGAAGGGCCTTGCTGAGGAGAAGGGCCAGCTGGAGGAGCAGCTCAAAGAGGTCACGGTGAGTCTGGCTCCAGGGTGCAGTTTCCATATCAATCAATCACATGTATTTATAAAGCCCTTCTTAGATCAGCTGATGTCACAAAGTGCTGTACAGAAACCCAGCGTAAAACCCCCAAACAGCAAGCAATGCAGGTGTAGAAGCACTGTGGCTAGGAAAAACTCCCTAGAAAGGTCAAAACCTAGGAAGAAACCTAGATAGGAACCAGGCTATGAGGGCTGGCCAGTCCTCTTCTGGCTGTGCCGGGTTGAGATAATAACAGAACATGGCCAAGATGTTAAAATGTCCATAGGTACAGATCTAGGATCACCCTCCCCTCACCCAATCCTAACCTTAACCATTACTAGGGGGAAGAAAAAAAACTGACCCAAGATCAGAATCTAGGGCAGGGTTAGGCAAACTTTTTGTCTCGAGGGCCACGTCAGGATTTTGCAATTCAATGGAGGGCCACATTGTTAGGGGGACAAATTGATTTTAACAAACAATTGTCGGGGGCTTCACAAGTGGTGCAGTGGTCTAAGGCACTGCATCGCAATGCTTGAGGCATCACTACAGACCCGGGTTCCATCCCAGGCTTTGTCAAAGCTGGCAGTGACTGGGAGACCCATGAGGCGGCGCACAATTGGCCCAGCGTTGTCCTGGTTAGCAGAGGGTTTGGCAGGCCGAGATTTCCTTGTCCCATCGCGGTTAGGATTGGGTGAGGGGAGGGTGATCCTAGATCTGTACCTATGGACATTTTAACATCTTGGCCATGTTCTGTTATTATCTCAACCCGTGGCGGGCCAAGCGCATGAACGCTGACACGGTGCCAAGTGTACAGCGTTTCTTCCGACACATTGGTGTGGCTGGCTTCCGGGTTAAGCGGGCATTGTGTCAACAAGCAGTGCGGCTTGGCTGGGTAGTGTTTTGTCTCTTGACCTTCGCCTCTTCTGAGTCCGTACGGGAGTTGCAGCGATGGGACAAGCCTGTAACTACCAGTGGGATACCATGAAATTGGGGAGAAAAAGGTCTTTATTTTTGTAAATATATTTTTTTTATAGCTCTCGGGGGTGCACTTTGCTGCCCCCCTCCCCTTGGTCTAGGGGCAACTTTACCCTAGTCCTAGGTCGCCACACCAGTCACTATAAATCTGTTCCAATATCCAAGCTAGAATACTACCTAGAATGAAACCAGTGTGTTAGGCATGGTTTCCTAGTGGTATACTAGTGTGGAATAGTATCTTGGTTAACCTCACCCTGTCTGAATCTCACTAGTCAGAAGAGCTTTGAGAACAGGATTGTCTCTTGGCCTCAGCTTTTCTGTCTGTGTCTACAGGACAAGTACAAGCGGGCCCTGGCAGACACGGAGAACCTGAGGACGAGGAGTCAAAAGATGGTGGAAGACTCAAAGTTATATGGTAATCTAACATTTGCATATTTATTTGATTCTCACCAGTGAGACAGACATACTTATAGGTGGTTTTTAAAACCATCCTTTTGGTTCATTGATGTCAAGCAACGTGCAATATAAAGTTAATCTGGAGGTACAGTGAGCTCTGTATGTTTTGGGACAGTGAGCTCTGTATGTATTGGTACAGTGAGCTCTGTATGTATTGGTACAGTGAGCTCTGTATGTATTGGTACAGTGAGCTCTGTATGTTTTGGGACAGTGAGCTCTGTATGTATTGGGACAGTGAGCTCTGTATGTATTGGGACAGTGAGCTCTGTATGTATTGGGACAGTGAGCTCTGTATGTATTGGGACAGTGAGCTCTGTATGTATTGGGACAGTGAGCTCTGTATGTATTGGGACAGTGAGCTCTGTATGTATTGGGACAGTGAGCTCTGTATGTATTGGGACAGTGCCATTTATTGTTGTTCTGGCTCTACTCCAGCACTTTGGATTTGAAGTGATACAATGACAGATGTTAAAGTGCAGACTCAGCTTTAATTTGAGGGTATTCTCATCCATGTCGGGGAACCGTTTAGAAATGACAGCACTTGTTGTACGTAGTCCGCCCATTTTAGGGAACAAATTTACTTATGTGTATTAAAGTAGCAAAAAATGTAGTGTTTGGTTCCATATTTCCAGCCACAATGACTACATCAAGGCTGTGACTCTACAAACATGTTGGATGCATTTGCTGTTTGTTTTGGTTTGTTTCAGATTATTTTGTGGCCAATAGAAATTAATGGTAAATAATGTATTGTAATTTTGGAGTCACTTTTATTGTAAATAAGAATAGAATGTGTTTCTAAACACCTCTACATTAACGATGCTACCATGATTATGGATAATCTTGAACTATGTAGAAATATTGCTGTCATTTCTAAACGGTTCATCCGATATGGATAAAAATACCCTGAAATTGAAAGATGACAGTGTGCGCTTTAACCTCCGTCATTGTGTAATTACAAATCCAAAGGGCTTGAGGACAGAGCCGAAACAACAATAAATGTGTCACTCTCCCAATACTTTTGGAACTGCATATTCAATGATGTTGTTCATTCTATGTTTTCTAAAAGAATACAAACTCATCTCTCCTTTATTTTCGCACATTTCAGGAATCCAAAGGTTGTGCAAAGACCTGCTGGAGGTGGCGGACATCTTGGAGAAGGCGACGGAGAGCGTGCCCAGTGAGGAGGTGTCCTCTCAGAAGAACCCCCACCTGAAGAACCTGTACGACGGCCTGGTGATGACAGATAAACAGATGCAGAAGGTGTTCGCCAAGCACGGCCTGGTCAAGCTTAACCCAGACGGAGGGCAGAAGTTCGACCCCTATGAGCACGAGGCTCTATTTCACGCCCCTGTGGAGGGTAAAGAGCCCGGCACGGTCGCCATAGTAACCAAGGTGGGCTACAAACTCCACGGGCGCACCCTCCGGCCGGCATTGGTGGGCGTGGCCAAAGCCCCTTGATTTACAAAAAAAAAAGGTTCAGTATGACCGTGATGTCATTGTTTTTGCCTGGGTGACAGATCACCTTGGCTACTGCAGGCTGGTCAAAGCGCCCCACCCAACCACCTAACATTGCCTCAAAGAGGCGGGAATCCAACTTGAACTAATATTATTACCATGGACGACATCACAGCCTGTTTTGACTTTGCATTCCGATTCTCCACCCTTCTCCCGAAGTGTGCACTTGCTCACTCCCTGTCATAAATTTAAAAGTATTGGATTGGCTGGAGGGAGTTTACGGCATTGTTAAGTCCATGACAGGAAGTGTGCAAGTGCATACTTTGCGGGGAAGGATGTCGAATTGGGACACAGCCCATGTATCTGCCAGGCGCAATTATGTTTGAGCAGAAGCAACACTTGTGATGGCACGTACAGCACAGAACCAGTTTGACAAGTCATTTCTGTCCTATTTCAGTCATCAGGATCAGATTCCTGTCCAGTCATTGTAATTGTTATGGATGGGAGAATGTAATGTACCTCATTATTATATACCAAACTGCTGTCATTGTTTTCATTGGACAAACATAGTACTTTCAATTAATTTAATTGGAATATATTTTCCCCCTGTAAGTAATGCGGTCTTTGGCACAATTTATCCCTGTGTATTGCCGTGTTTGTATAGCTTCCAGTGACAGCTTAACATGTAGTCCAGGCCTCTCCAACCCTCTTCCTGGAGAGCTGCTGTCCTGTAGGTTTTTGCTCCAACCTCTGTTGTAACTAACCTGACTCACCTCAACAACCAGCTAATTGTTATAATCAGGTGCGCTAGATTAAGGTTGGAGTGAAAACCTACAGGTCGGTAGCTCTCCAGGAACATGGTTGGAGTGAACCTACAGAATGGTAGCTCTCCAGGAACATGGTTGGAGTGTGAACCTATAGCTCTCCAGGAACAGGGTTGGAGTGAAAACCTACAGCTCTCCAGGAACAGGGTTGGAGTGAAAACCTACAGCTCTCCAGGAACAGGGTTGGAGTGAAAACCTACAGCTCTCCAGGAACAGGGTTGGAGTGAAAACCTACAGCTCTCCAGGAACAGGGTTGGAGTGAAAACCTACAGCTCTCCAGGAACAGGGTTGGAGTGAAAACCTACAGCTCTCCAGGAACAGGGTTGGAGTGAAAACCTACAGCTCTCCAGGAACAGGGTTGGAGTGAAAACCTACAGCTCTCCAGGAACAGGGTTGGAGTGAAAACCTACAGCTCTCCAGGAACAGGGTTGGAGTGAAAACCTACAGCTCTCCAGGAACAGGGTTGGAGTGAAAACCTACAGCTCTCCAGGAACAGGGTTGGAGTGAAAACCTACAGCTCTCCAGGAACAGGGTTGGAGTGAAAACCTACAGCTCTTCAGGAACAGGTTTGGAGAGCCCTGATGTAGTCTGTTTCATTTTCAGAAATAGTCTGGACAGTTTTAAGGGAATGGAGGTGAAATATGCAATATTACACAATACATTAATGTTGTATGTAAAAATACCTCAGAGGCAACACATAGTGTTCAGCTGCTGCACTACAGTAGGAGCCGGCAGAGAGTATGGTTGTCAAAATGAAAATACGCTCTAGATTCACCGGAGATACGCAATCATGCTGTTGAGGCTCTAATGTAATCATTCCAGACTTCATGACAGCAGAACACTAACTCGCCGCTATGGCAGATGTCGCCCTAGTGGTGTGGGACGTTGACAGTATAATGACGTTAATTAGTCTTAACTACTTAGACTGGATAGTCTGTGTGCCTGTAGCAGCTTCGGAGTCCCCAACAACAGGGGAAGGGGAAAGCGAGCCTGTGACATGTTAACAGAGACGGTACAATATGTTTAGAAACACTGTTAACCAGGAGACACTATAACTCCTCCTCCACATGTACTGGATTGGTTGAACAGTGCAGAAGAGAAACTCCCCCCAACAGTTTGTTTTTCTTCTCATCTAGATCCTCTACATACTGGTCTTGTTTCATGCGTTTCTTTTACGAATGCTATGTTAGATTTAGTGTGCCTGTGGACAGTTGTCCTGTTCAGTGGCACAGCAGCGTCTAATAAACAGATTCACTTGGACTCGCATGTCCATTGTTTTTTAATTGGCCCATTTCCCTGTATGTAGGATCATGAAGTGTAGGACACTGTAGGCAAATATTACCACATACTGAACTCACCAAATGTTGTGAAAATAAAACCAAGGAAGCCATACAGTATAAAGGATTTTCATTTTTAATACAGAACATACTAACACCCTTGAACAGTTGTTTTCGCCTTAAACCAGATAAGGAGATATGTAGTCTTTGATTGTGAACTATGCCAGTTTTTGGGACAAAAATAAAAATCTTCAAGTAGATGATGGGAGAACCAAGGGGCCTTGTCAGTGTCCGGATACTCAGAGGCTTATGGGGAAGAAAAATATAGCATTTTTATTTCCTCTGTGGTATGGTAAATGTACTATTATGGAATGCTAATATTAAGGCCTATACGAATGCAGTCACAACATTATTTCACAGTGTCTAATGTAATACTGTTTCTATACAACCCACCCCACATTTCTACTGAAGTTCACCTCTGTTTTAAACAGGCTAACTGGACATCGGAGGGAGAAGGTGCCACGGGACATTTTAAAGCACCCGTGCTTGGAACAAACACATTTCACATAAATGGAAAACCAGGTCTAAAACCAACTGTGGCAGTCCTTTTTCTCTTCTACCAGAATATTTCTGCCCTTTGATAGTGTTCTTGCAAGGCCATATGTGAACAGTAACCCAGTGGTTCTAAACATCAACAGGTATTTTCCCCATTCGGTTTCACGAGAACCACTTTGAGAACCACTGCACTAGCCTTAATTGAAAGATGTGACTGTAAAACAAGGAACCAGGAAGATAGATGGAGCAAATGTAGGTTTTTTTTTAACGATGACTTCACTCCCTTTGAATAGATGGAACAGTAGCAAACTAAACAGCAAGCAACAAGTCACAATACAATAATCATGCAGCGCGTATCCATGAAGAGGCTAAAACCAGTCTGGCAGGACGACACACCGTTAACCCCACAACGCCCCTCCAAACAAGGGGCAGGCAAACTTAACCGGGGGTGGAAAAAATAGATATGCAACATTTTTGATTTGTGCTTTAGGATCGCATGTCATTGGTTAATGCCGATATTTAAAGCTTTTTATTTTCTTTAGAAGTCGAGTAGAGTGAACCGCCTACTAGAATCAGAAAACGTGCAACAGAATAGTATGGAGGAGTTAGGCTTATCTACTCCCCTCACAGTGCCACATTCTGAGCCTGACAACACCACGAAGCTACAGCGTCATAATGGGGATTACAGCAGTGCTTTATGAAAGCGTTAGCTGCCAAATACTGACCCTTCTATGCTTAGCAGGCCATCTCTTCATGGTAAGAATGATGATGATAACCCCTGCTTTCCAACACAGTGCGGCTGTATTGCTGTTTGAATAGGCACTAACCTGTGCTCTCCAAGACAACATCCTAACCTAAAAGGAAGCTAGCCTGGTCCCAGATCTGTTTGTATCGTCTTGCCAATGACCATAAGAGTTGGCAAGATGGCACCAACTGATCTGGGACCATACTAACAGGAAGCTGAAGACAAACTACACAACTATTTATACTTTGAGAACCGCTTTGAAAAACAGTGTTGTCTGGTTTGCCCAGTAGTATTAGGTGATCCTTCACTGCAATAAAGAGAATGTATCACCTACCCATACATTATCATTCATATGGATGCAAATACAAAAATATAGATTTGTTCCACGTTCTCCAGTAAATGGTATCCAAACTTTTTTTTAAGAAAGAGGAAATCTTTTGCAATGTACATATTCACAAACAGTCCGGTGGTCGACGACTTGGGTCAGAACTTGACAAAAGGTGGTAAAATTCAGCTTGGTCCAATCTGGAACTTACGACATCTCACATTGTTTATAACAAGACACAGAGACGCAACAATCCAACAGAGAACAAGAGTCATTGTCCCTCTGCAATCCCACAAACTCCATACACATTGTTAGGATGTGTCCCAGTCTCTACAAACCCAATGGATTGTTAGGACGTGTCCCAATCCCTACAAACCCAATGGATTGTTAGGACCTGTCCCAATCCCTACAAACCCAATGGATTGTTAGGATGTGTCCCAGACCCTACAAACCCAATGGATTGTTAGGATGTGTCCCAGACCCTACAAACCCAATGGATTGTTAGGACCTGTCCCAGACCCTACAAACCCAATGGATTGTTAGAACGTGTCCCAGTCCCTACAAACCCAATGGATTGTTAGGATGTGTCCCGGGATATCCAGCCGCTCTCTGTGAGGAAGCTGAGGATGCGTTTCTTGAGCACCTTGTCTAGGTAGCTGGGCAGCCGGCTCTTGGAGGGAATGCCCTGGCTCTTCTGCAGGTGGTCCTTGATGATGATTGTCTTGACAGTCAGGTAGCGCGTGGGGCTGAGGTTAAGTGAATTGCACAGCACCTTCTCCCGGTCTGACAGCAGCTCGAAGCCCGCCAGGTTCTCTATGGCCGGGAACTCGCCATCCTTGCCCTCCTCTTTGATGACTCCGCCACCTCCTGTCCCTCCGCCGAGCCCTCCCCCTGTCCCTCCGCCCCGGCCCGTTTTCGAGGTAGCTACGCTCTTGTTCTCCTTGCGTTTCTCCCGTTTGTGCCTCGCCGCCTCGTACTCGGCCGCCTCGTCCAGTCGCGCGATACCGTTGCGGCGGTAGCGCTGCAGCTCCCGTACTTTGGCGCGCAGCACGCGCTCCTTGTGCATGTTGTGGAACAAGTCCTCAAACTCCCGCTGAGCCATGAACTGGCACATCCCCCGTAACTTGATCCGCTGCTCCTTCTCCTCCTTGGGGATCTTACGCTTCGGCACCGTCGGGACGGCTGGAGCTCCCGGCGTCACCGCGGGAGTGGTTGGCGTCGGAAGGCTCCCCACCGCTCCGACAACGACGCCACCACCACCTACAACTCCCAGCGTGCTTTGCTTCTCCTTCTTGTCGCGGCCTAGGAAGACGGGCACCAGGTTGTAGTCGCGGGCCACATTTTTGCGGCGCTGGCGCTCGCGGAGCTTGCGCACGTACATGTCCACGTGCGCGCGCTTCATCTCGATCTCCACGTCTTCATCGTCGTAGTTGACCGACAGGCCACTGATGAGCTTCTCCGCCTCCTGGTCGTACTCCATCTCATAGTCGTCGCGGAGCGGCATATAGCCCAGCTGTTGCTGCTCGCCCAGGGTCACATCCAGGGGAGGCAGGGGGGTGGTGAGGCTGGGGGACAGGGGGCCACCGCTGGGGCAGGTGTGATCCGTCACCCGGTTGGGGATGCTGTCGGGGACGCAGGCCTTTCCCAGGTTGCCATGGATGTACATGCCGATGTAGTGGTCCATGACGTCCTGGGGGGTCCGAGATGCCCCTACATGAGTGGCCATGTCCTCCTGAAAGACCAGCACACACACAGGCCAGTGTTACTGAGAGGGGGATTACATCCCTGCAAGCATTTAGGCTACACAGACACACACATAATGCATGCATTGCTATACGTTCACTATTAGCATAGACGTGTGTTGAATTCCATTGATAGGAGATCAACAGATCCATTGAAACAAGACTAGCCTACATTATACCAAACGTTTCCTGTATGTTCATAATGCATTGCACATTTGCAACATCGTGGATTGTAATGTGCGTTAGCATGGAAAAGTTGCATTCATCACGACTTAGCTAGCTAGCTGTATACAGGACTAAAGTACATTTCAAGTATTGCAGAGTTGATCGATATGGCCAACTCTCGACAGAACCTGGCTGTCAGTCTGAAGTTGTCAAATGTATACGGTCTATATTGCGTTATTTTTCAAGAGAGCAACTTTACTCATTCACATTTAGTCTACATATTTTTATACGCGTGCTTGTATTATATAGCTATCTGAAAAGTAGCTAGGCTATAAAGTGAAATACCCAGTTTCCAAAGCCATATTGCTCGATCGCGTCGAGGAGCGACTGCTCTTCCCTGCTAGTCCATCCTCCCTCCGCTTCGGGACCCCAGAGGGTGAAGCGCCCGCCGTCGACTTGCTGATACCCGTGCCATCGCCGGTGATTACCGATTTCTGCACCCGCGGAGAAGCACTCCGGACAAAGTTCGATATCTGGACAGTCAGTACAGCGAAGCCGCAGATTCGTAACGTCTGCAAGGCAGTTTACGCAGTACTTCTTTCCTAGGTCGGCCATGTTGCTGGCTTCTGCTTGTTGTTGGAAGCAGCAGTGCCGCGGAGGGAGGGCCTGCGTGCTGGAGTGTCTCTGGTCAGACTACTGCGTCTCATTAATATTAATGAACTTGGCGCAAAAGCCTGTGATTGGCTTACATGCCCAGTTTCCAGGACAACTCAAAACACAAATGGTTTCATTAAAGAACAGTTGCTTATGTGTGAAGTTCTCGTTTAGGATTTCTTGACCTCGTTTTATCCTAGAAAACATATATTTGAATGTTGCCTTACAACCGGGGACTTAATTGACACCTGATTTTCTAGCTTGTTTTTAGCCAGAAATACTTAAACTAAATTCCCATTCTCATGGATGGGAATGCAGAGCAGAAAGAGAATGACCCTGGGTCCAATCCCAACATTGAAAACACAGAGCTGAAGAACGATGAGCAACTCCAGCATACACCAGCTGAAGAGCCCTTAGAAGAGGGCAAATCCACTAATGCTGATTACAGTAAGAATAAAGCTGACACGGCTGCAGATGAGGCTGAGGAGGTGGTAGCAGTGGAGCAGAGTGGGCAAGAGTCTGAAAAAGCTTTAGGGGAACAGGCAACAGAGGGTATCTCAGCTGAGACAGAGGGAGGGAACCCAGCCGCTTCTGAGCCAGGAGAGGGCGCTGGAGATGAGTCACCCACAGGACCCAACCTACCAACGAGTGAGACATTCGAAGAGGGAGAGGTCCCGGAGATGAAGCCTCTAATAGGGGAGCGTCTCTCCCGCGAGGGTAGCCTCACACTCGAAGATGTCGACAACAACAATGATGATGAAGACGGACCACCAAAACTAGACCCAGGGACTCCCGAAGGGGAGAGTTCCGTGCAGGTTGAGGAAAAGGGTCCCTCTCTAACCAAAGAGACGGGCCCCAGCATCGACTACAAAGAGTACATGAACTTCCTTTATGAGTTGCAGGCGGAGAAGGACAAACTGAGCCAGGTCAACGGTCAGCTCCAGATCAAGCTGGTGGAGTACTTCCGGAAGAAGACAGGTGATGACGCACGTCCTGAGAAGGAGAAAGCCGTGTCGGACCAGGAGCAGCGCTACCAGAAGTACATGGCCATCATGGAGGACCTGAAGTGGCAGCACCGGCTGGACTCGGAGGCAGCCCAGCAGCAGGCAGAGGAGCTGAGGCAGCAGAGCCAGGAGAAGCTGGGCCAGCTGGAGACCGAGTGGAGCGCTTTCATGGCACTGAAGCGCGACGTGGCCGTGACAGCCCTGAGCCGGCGCCTTGGGAAACAGGCGGCGGCGGTCGAGGTAGAGCAGATCCAGGGGGCCGAGCAGCGGCGCCAGAAAGAGCTGGTCACCGTGCGCCTGGAGAATATCAAGCTAAAGAACAAGACGCGCAAGTTTGAGGCAACACTGCGTGCCAAGGAGATGCTCGCTGAGGGCCTGCACCTCATCGACTTCGAGCAGCTGAAGATAGAGAACCAGACGTATAATGAGAAGATAGAGGAGCGCAACGAGGAGCTCCTTAAACTGCGCAAGAAGATCACCAGCACAGTCCAGGTACTAACCCATGTGAAGGAGAAGCTCCAGTTCGTGCAGATGGAGAACCAGGCCAAGCGGGCCCAGTTGGCTGAGGTGGAGGTGGTGGTGGCCAGGAAGAGGGATGTGCTGACCAGGACCAAGCAGGCCAGGGATGGCCTCCGTATGGACAACCTGAAGCTGCGCCAGCGCTGCGGACTGCTGGGCAACGAGATCCTGCTGAGGGACTTTGAGGAGAAGGTCGACGCCTCAGACGACCTGGTGGAGAGGCTGGAGGGGCTGAAGAGGAGGCACGCAGAGCTCATACTGAAGTGTGCCGGGGTCAAGAAGAAACTGGAGTACACCAAACCCTAACCCAAACCCTAACCCAAACCTTAATCCTAACCCAAACCCTAACCCAAACCCTAATCCTAACCCAGACCCTAAGCCTATCTCAAACCCTAAGCCTATCTCAAACCCTAACCCAAACCCTAATCCTAACCCAGACCCTAAGCCTATCTCAAACCCTAAGCCTATCTCAAACCCTAATCCTAACCCAAACCCTAATCCTAACCCAGACCCTAAGCCTATCTCAAACCCTAAGCCTATCTCAAACCCTAATCCTAACCCAAACCCTAAGCCTATCTCAAACCCTAATCCTAACCCAAACCCTAATCCTATCTCAAACCCTAATCCTAACCCAAACCCTAAGCCTATCTCAAACCCTAATCCTAACCCAAACCCTAATCCTAACCCAGACCCTGAGCCTATCTCAAACCCTAAGCCAAACTGAAGTGTGGAAATCGAGGAGCGGAGGCGAGGAGAGGAAACGTGGAAACAATATGCTTGTAGGAAATGAGACTCCTTCTCCACTCACGCGTCATCAGGCAAATGACATTTACAGCGGTAGAATGAAACGTGTAAAGTGCTAAGGCTAGATGTGCAAGACATGTTATAGATTAAAAGAAAAGTAGCGTGTTGTTTTGAAATGTGTGCATGTAAGCAACAGTTGATTCAAAGGGGGAGTGGCAGATTTCAAAACTCCTCTGCAGAGCATACACAGAGGAGGCACTTCAGTATCCAACGCGAGAGGAGTTTAGAGGCAGGTAGGAGTCTTTGCGAAGTCTGGTGACATGATAAGTGAGGGTAGTAACCAAGGGGATGGAACTCGGAGGCAGGGTTGGAGGCGGGGACTACTTGGGGCAACTTCACGTCTGGTTGGCTGGGGGTTACTCCTCGGTTCACCTACTAACAAATTGACACTCTCCTCGACCACTTATTGGTTTCCGGGTCACGGAGGAAAGAAGGACTGAGGAGTCAAGGAGAGGACAGACCCTCCCAATTGAGAATCTCCCAAGGTCTATATGATCAGTCAGAAATCACCAACTGGTCATAGACGGAAAACATATGTATAATAAGTAGTCTGTTATTTTATTTGCTGACATGTTTTAGTTGTTTTGCATTTACAACCCCTGATAATATAATAACAGTTGTCATGAAGGAAATTGTCATACTCAAGGTTGGTGAGCGGTTTATTTGCAACTAGTTTAAGTTGTCATTAAAATGTGAAATTCAAATTACATTAGCAAATTTCCCTTTTCTCTCAGTGGTTTAGTTGTCCAGATAGCAGAAATCAGATGCCAAAAAAAACATTTCAATTTCCTGTCAAATCAAGTACAGGCCAGGGTGGAAAGAATTAGTCACTTATCAAACATCCTTATCAAAAAAGAAGTGTCAAACTGCTGACACATTTAGCACTTTGATAATCAGCAACATCTACTTACTAACAACTGTTGGGCCAAAGCAATACTGTGCTGAGCACACATCTTTCATGAAATATTTATTATCAGCCTAGCGTCATTCAGGAGGATGTGTTGAAGGGGAGTCTGGTTGTACTTTTAATTTCTCCAGGATTTTGCGTACCCAGAGTGCAGTGGCATCCAAGCAAAGCTGTTGACCTGACGTCTTCAGAGTTGCACTGTGCATAGGACAACAGGGGAGAGTCATAAGAAACAGCTATGTTAACTCAAAACATTCACAACAGGAAGTCGATGTTTTACCGTAAGAAGAAAATGTAAGTTTGGGCATAGATTAGGTTTAGGAACGAGGGTTATGGTTGGGGATAGATTTAAGATGTTAAAGTAGGGAAAGGCATGAAAGTTAACAATGTTTAGTGTACATTTATTTTCTGCCGGTTAAATATACACTGTCTTCACAATAATTCTCTCTCTCTCTCTCGGTGTGGTTGTAAAGCAAAACTACAAAAAAAGTACTGTGAAACAAAGAGTGTGGTGAGTAAATTATGTCCAATAATACAGTATAAAGTACAACAGTGAAGCTTACATAATCTCCACAACGTTGCAGCGTGAAGAGGGTGCGTTAAACTGTATTTTAGAGATGAACCTTCCTATCCTTCTGGCCTCCTTTTCGATGCACATGCATCTCTGCAGACCAGGCCTGCATGAGACAGAAACAGAGGAATACACTCGATCAAAGTCACTACTGATATACACTGAGTGAACAATACATTCAAAACACCTGCTCTTTCCATGACAGTCTGACCAGGTGAGTCCAGGTGAAAGCTATGATCCATTGTTGATGTCACTTGTTAAATCCACTTCAATTAGTGTAGATGAAGGAGAGGAGACACGTTTAAAATGGATTTTTAACACATTAAAGATGTGTTTTTACTGTAAATACTTCTTCCAGTATGAAAACAAGGATAAACCTTTAGACATTGAGTTTATTGTTGTTAATAGGTAGGTACAACAAGGCTGGAGGTAAAATAGCTATACTACTACCCACAACCCACCACAGTAAGACATAGAAACATAGTGATTGACCACTGTAAACTGAGAATAACAACTGTAGTTAGTTACCCCTTTTGTCCAAAGCGTCCTTTGGACCCATTGGGTCCTGGGGGTGCTGGGGGTCCCGGGGGTGCTGGGGGTCCCGGGGGTGCTGGGGGTCCCGGGGGTGCTGGGTGTCCCGGGGGTGCTGGGTGTGCTTGTCCCTGTTCACTAACTCCAAAGAAAAAGTCAAAAGAAAAGTCCCTGCTTAATTCCCTTGGTGGTGTCATGCTCATTTGTTCCTCTGTCTGTGTGGTTGGGGACGAGGATACTGCAGAGGTGTTTGGGCTGGGGGTTGTGGTCCCTTCCCAGTCTGGGTCAGTTGAAGGCCTGGGGAATGCGGAAAATATTGAAATATTACGGTTTGTTACATGCTCAGTTAAAATAACCACAAGGACACAGAGGAATAGGATGTCAGATCTTTACCACAATATGCAAGCGATGTAAAAAAACAACTGGAAACGAGTAAGAAAGAACAGTCCCCACTGATATGAGTAAGGATTCACAGCTAAGTGATTTTATCAGATGAAGAAAACAATGCACAAACAAGCTTCAATTGAGAAACTAAAGATGTAACTAAGACCTCATATTGTATTATATCTTACCCACAAACTCACCCAAACAGTGGTGCAAGGTATCTTGTGAGAGAGGTATTCACACAAACCTTCCTACCATCTGCCAGTGTCTCACTAGGAGAGAATAGCAGCAGTGGTTAATGGCTGATAGATACTGACCATTCAACTGGCCTTTGACCATTAACACATTGTCATAACCCTTTCACACGCACGCACGCACGCACGCACGCACGCACGCACGCACGCACGCACGCACGCACGCACGCACACACACACACACACTCACATGATCTCTGTGGAGTTACACACGTCCGTTGCAGGGAACCTGAAGTCTATGCTCCTGACAAGAGACCGGTCAGTTGTATGTTCTTGCCACGTCTTGCAGTGACACCCTTCCCTCTCTATCGGCCCCAGTTCCAAAAGGTCTGGTGGGATGCCTTAACAGTGACAAAGTCAATCGGTCATTGATAAACTGATAAACCGTTATTTGTATTGCTACTACAGCTTTACAACTACATTCTTAAAAGAACAGGTGCTATCTAGAACAGGTGCTATCTAGAACAGGTGCTATCTAGAGTCTAAAAGGGTTATTCGTTTGTCCCTATAGGAGAACCACTTTGAATAACCTTTTTTTTTAGTTCCAGGTAGAACCCTTTTGGGTTCCATATAGGACCCTTTCCACAGAGGGTTCTACGTGGAACCCAAAAGGGTTCTCCTATGGGGCCAGCCGAAGAACCCTTTTGGATCCCTTTTTTCTAAGAATGTAAACATTCAGCTTGTTGAACCGATTAAAATAGGCCTTTAGAATGAAATATGTAGCTTACCCATGAAGTTTGCCACAAGTGATGAAGAATTGACAGCCGGTTGACGAGTGGAGGTTATATCTGATAAAAGATATTAAAGTAGGATGTGATGGACTTCTCTGACCTGTATTAGCTTGTGATTTATGGATGAAGATGACTTGTGATGTCTTAAAGCTAGGGAGTGGCCTTGTCTTGCAGCGACACCCTTCCCTCTCTACCGGCCCCAGTTCACCACTGTCTGGTGGGAAGCCTTGAATAAGTACATCAGTTATTGATATTGTTGACTCACAACTGTATCACAATTCAGCACGATGAACTGATTAACATAGGCCTATAGTCTAAAATGACCTCAGCGCAAGTGATGAGGAATTGACAGGCATTTCTGACTCTGAGGGAAGAGTTGAGTTTGCAAGATACATGACTCAAATCTGTTATTAAAAGTAGGATGTGATGGATTGAATGTGTATAACCTCTAATCTATACTTTTGGTATGAGGTCTTGGTATGAGGATGGTATGAGGATGAGGATGAAGATATCTTGTTATACGTTTCAAAGCTCGAGTGACCCACCTTCCTTGTCATCCGACGGGGAAGACATTGCCAGTTGTCTGCTCTCAGCTGCCTCCTTGTTGATAACCGTTTGTCTGGGCTCTGGTTCAGCGGTTGTACAGTGCGAATCATCAGAGATTTTCAGACAAAACTCTTCGAATCTCACGGCCTCCACATCTGTATCTGGGCTCTCCACTGTGGTAAGGGCAGTGTGACAAGAACATAATGTACCAACAGCAGCAAATATACACAACATATTCATATGCAGATGGTTGAGAGAATATATTTAAAGCATGTGTCCTCAACAAAGTCAGTATAACAGAAAATGTGAAGTATTATTGCATAAATTCAACGACACACTATAGTATCATTTAACGTCATTAGCAATGTAATGAATGAAGTTGATATTAACAACACAATCAAAAAACAAAGCAGTATATCCACATTTTTATCTAATGAATTGTAACATTTACTCCGAAACAGCTGACATATTTCTATAAACATAGATGGTAAACTTCCTAAACATAGATGGTAAACCTATTAAACATAGATGGTAAACCTATTAAACATAGATGTAAACCTACTAAACATAGATGGTAAACCTACTAAACATAGATGGTAAACCTACTAAACATAGATGGTAAACTTACTAACCATAGATGGTAAACCTACTAAACATAGATGGTAAACTTACTAAACATAGATGGTAAACTTACTAAACATAGATGGTAAACTTACTAAACATAGATGGTAAACTTACTAAACATAATTGGTAAACTTACTAAACATAGATGGTAAACTTACTAAACATAGATGGTAAACTTACTAAACATAGATGTAAACCTACTAAACATAGATGGTAAACCTATTAAACATAGATGGTAAACCTACTAAACATAGATGGTAAACTTACTAAACATAGATGGTAAACTTACTAAACATAGATGGTAAACTTACTAAACATAGATGGTAAACCTATTAAACATAGATGGTGAACTTACTAAACATAGATGGTGAACTTACTAAACATAGATGGTAAACCTACTAAACATAGATGGTGAACTTACTAAACATAGATGTTAAACCTACTAAACATTGATGGTAAACCTACATGGTAAACTTACTCTGAGCTGCTGGAGGATGGAACTGTAGAATCACAAGTAGAACCCCGGTGATCACGAGACAACCCATCATCCACAGTCTCTCTGACTACAGCTTCATGGATAACTGTTGCTTGTCTGGATCCTTATAGTGAGTGATCTTCTCCTGAGAGACAGATGGTAAATAGTTGTGTCTGAAGATGTGTGTGGTGTTTAATGGGCGGATCAACTCATACACCCACTAAAGTGAAGTGAGTCAGAGGTCTATAGTAGTGTTTATCTAAACCTGACAACCCCTAATGTTTCAATGATGATCCTGCAACTGTGTGTCGTACTAGGTACTCGTTCCAGCCAAGCATGAGTAGTGTGTATTAAACCTGTTGGACACACTGGGGCGCTCCAAGACCGGAGATGGCCACACTTGCACTACAGACATACTGTCTGAATGTCAGAGGAGAGAAGTATGGGTAATCAAACATCACACAAATATAAAATAAACTAAATGCGTTCTCTGTTTTTAATTCAGTTGACCCAAACAGATATAAAGCTCCTCTGGGCTCCCGAGTGGTGCAGCAGTCTAAGCCACTGTATCTCAGTGCTAGAGGTGTCACTACAGACCCATGTTCAATTCAAGCCTTGATCATATCCGGCCGTGATTGGGAGTCCCATAGGGCAGTGCACAATTGGCCCATTGTCGTTCTGGTTTGGCCGGGGGTAGGCCGTCATTGTAAATAAGAATTTGTTCTAAACTGACTTTCCTGGTGAAATAAAGGACTACTACAGAATTGTAGACAACAGATGGTGCTATTTGAAAGATATTGCTAAAAGTGCATCCTGTAGTTTCATTTCTGCTTTGAGTGTCTCAGACTGTGGAGGAGGTAGGGTCTTAACCAGGGTAAGACACTGATTAGTTCATATGGAGCTTGGATCACTTTGATTGTTTGTGCAAAAAGTTATGAGCACAAAGTTACACATTGCACCTTTAATAATGAACATTTACATACAGTCTGTTTTCATTTTCTGTCATCTTTTACCCAATAAAACGTTGATGGCCCACTAGCTGCTGGAAGCAAATGTTAACTCGTTTGTTGTCTACAATTCAACATTTGATGTCTAATATTATACTGAACAAAAAAAATATAAAAGCAACATGCAACAGTTTAAAGATTTAGCTGAGTTGCAGCTCATATAAGGGCAGGGGCTCAGCCACGAGGGGGCCTGGAGAGGGCATAGGCCCAGCCAATCAGAAAAAAATGTACCCCACAAAAGGGTTTTATTACAGACAGAAATAATCCTCAGCTCCTCGATTGTTGCCCCCAGCACAAGGTGCACCTGTGTAATTATTATGCTGTTAAAACAGCTTCTTGATATGCCACACCTGTCAAGTGGATGGATTATCTCTACTTTAAAGGATCTTTGATTTGATATGAAACATGGGACCAAGACTTTACATGTTGTGATTATAAACTCAGCAAAAAAAAGAAATGTCCTCTCACTGCCAACTGCGTTTATTTTCAGCAAAAAAAAACATGTGTAAATATTTGTATGAACTTAAACAAGATTCAACAACTGAGACATGAACTGAACAAGTTCCACAGACATGTGACTAACAGAAATGGAATAACGTGTCCCTAAACAAAGGGGGGTTCAAAATCAAAAGTAACAGTCAGTAGCTGTGTGGCCACCAGCTGCATTAAGTACTACAGTGCATCTCCTCCTCATGGACTGCACCAGATTTGCCCGTTCCTGCTGTGAGATGTTGCCCCACTCTTCCACCAAGGCACCCGCAAGTTCCCAGACATTTCTGAGGGGAATGGCCTTAACCCTCACCCTCTGAACCAACAGATCCCAGACGTGCTCAATAGGATTGAGATCCGGGCTCTTTGCTGGCCATGGCAGAACACTGACAAATCTGCCTTGCAACAGCCTCTCTCAGCCTATTGCGGACAGTCTGAGCACTGATGGGGGGATTTTGCGTTCCTGGTGTATCTCGGGCAGTTGTTGTTGACGTCGTGTACCTGTCCCGCAGGTGTGATATTCGGATGTACCGATCCTGTGCAGGTGTTGTTACACGTGGTCTGCCACTGCAAGGGCGATCAGTCCATCCTGTCTCCCTGTAGCACTGTCTTAGGCATCTCACAGTACGGACATTGCAAATTGATTGCCCTGGCCTATCTGCAGTCCTCATGCCTCCTTGCAGCATGCCTAAGACACGTTCACGCAGGTGAGCAGGGACCCTGGGCATTTTTCTTTTGGTGTTATTCAGAGTAAGTAGAAAGGCCTCTTTAGTGTTCTGAAGATTTCATAACTGTGACACTAACAGCTTACAGAAGGTAGGCAATTAGGGTCACAGTTATGAAACCCTAATTGCCTACCATCTGTAAGCTGTTAGTGTGCATGTTCATTAATTCATTAATTGTTTATGGTTCATTGAACAAGCATGGGAAACAGTGTTCAAACCCTTTACAATGAAGATCTGTGAAGTTATTTGGATTTTTACGATTTATCTTTGAAGGACAGGGTCCTGAAAACGGGACATTTCTTTTTTTGCAGAGTTTATTCCCGTTCAGTACAAATCCTCTTTGTTTTACTTGAGTATCACGGGGCTGTAATCAGCCTCTTCAAAATTCTCCTGATGCCCTTGCCCTTTCTATGACTAAAATATGTTAAAATCAATGCCATATGAGGCCACAACAAAAGTTGTATTCAATATACAGTACCAGTCAAAAGTTTGGACACACCTACTGATTTTAGGGTTTTTCTTTATTTGTACTATTTTTTAGATTCTTCAAAGTAGCCACCCTTTGCCTGGGATAAAAATTGGGATAAAAATTCTCATGACATTGGCTCAAATGCATTAAGAAGGAAAGAAATTCCACGTATTAGCTTTTAACAAGGCACATCTGTTAATTTAAATGCATCCCAATTTACAGTAGCTATTACAGTGAAATATCACCATTCTATTGTTTGAGGAGGGTGCACAGTTATCATGAAAAGTTATTAATAAACAAATTAGGCAGTCTTTTTATTTATTTATTTTACTAGGCAAGTCAGTTAAGAACAAATTCTTATTTTCAATGACGGCCTAGGAACGACAGATTTTTACCTTGTCAGCTGGGGGATTTGATCTTGCAACCATTCAAGTACTAGGCCAACGCTCTAACCACTAGGCTACCTGCCGCCCCAATTGTTCTGAACAAAAATGCAATGGTTCATTGGATCAGTCTAAAACTTTGCTCATACACTGCTGCTATGTAGTGGCCAAAATCTAAATTGCACCTGGGCTGAATAATATATTATGGCCTTTCTCTTTCATTTCAAAGATCATGGTACACAAAAATACAAAGAAAACATCGTTTTTTTTTCAATGTAATATCTTTTACCAGATATATTGTGTTATATTCTACTACATTCCTACTACATTTCCACAAACTTCAAAGTGTATCCTTTCAAATGGTACCAAGAATATGCATATCCTTGCTATAGGGCCTGAGCTACAGGCAGTTAGATTTAATTATGTCATTCTAGGCAAAAATTGAAAATGACGGCCTACCAAAAGGCAAAAAGCCTCCTGCGGGGAGGATATTTAATTTTTTTTTTTTTTTAAATCAATATAAATATAGGATAAAACACACATCACAACAAGCGAGACAACACAACATGACATAAAGAGAGACACAAGACAACAACATAGCATGGCAGGAACACATGACAACACAGCATGGTAGCAACACAACATAACAACAACATGGTAGCAACACAACATATCAACAACATGGTAGCAACACAACATGGTAGCAGCACAACATGGTAGAAACACAACATAACAACAACATGGTAGCAACACAACATGGTAGCAACACAACATAACAACAACATGGTAGCAACACAGCATGGTAGCAACACAACATAACAACAACATGGTAGCAACACAACATAGTAGCAGCACAGCACCTCTTTTTCCTGTAGTCCACAATCATCTCCTTTGTCTTGATCATGAAGCTGGTTGGGAGAATGCCAAGAGTGTGCAAAGCTGTCTTCAAGGCAAAGTGTGGCTACTTAGAGGAAACTCAAATATAAAATATTTTTTGATTTGTTTAACACTGATTCCATATGTGTTATTTCATAGTTTTGATGTCTTTATTATAATTCTACAATGTAGAAAATTGTTCAAATATAGAAAAACCCTGGAATGAGTAGGTGTGTCCAAACTTTTGACTGGTACTGTATGTTGTGGGTATAGAAACACAATTGTGAACAATCTGAATGTAAAAACAAGTCATGACTGACTGAGAAAATAGTTCATAGCTGCCTTCTGATGTTTATTAATCAGTCATTTAGAAACCATCTTAGTGAGCCTTGTACTGTTCCTTATACGTTCATCATCATCATCATCATCATCACCATTATCATCACCATCATCATTATCAACAACATCATCATCAACAATAGCGGAGAGACAGATATTGGCACTCAAATAATGCAACTCAAACCCTATCAGTCTCCTGCAGGAGGAAGAAGACACTCAATCATGAAACTCAAAACCTGTCAGCCGTGTGCAACATTCAAGAGGGCATTGTGACAGATTGTGCTATACAGTGTACCAATATACTTCAGAATGATTTCATTACATAGCGCTGTAAACTCTATCATTCAGAAATAATATATCTACTGATGTTTTCTCATTCAGGTAAAAGATATTCCCAGTTAAATTAAGGTTTTATTTATCTGTATTGTGGAAGGTTCCAAACCGAAGCAGTAGATCTCCTTTCAAGAGTTTGAATTGTGTCCTGCATTGTGTCCTGAATTGTGTCCTGCATTGTGTCCTGAATTGTGTCCTGCATTGTGTCCTGAATTGTGTCCTGAATTGTGTCCTGCATTGTGTCCTGCATTGTGTCCTGCATTGTGTCCTGCATTGTGTCCTGAATTGTGTCCTGAATTGTGTCCTGCATTGTGTCCTGCATTGTGTCCTGCATTGTGTCCTGCATTGTGTCCTGAATTGTGTCCTGCATTGTGTCCTGCATTGTGTCCTGCATTGTGTCCTGCATTGTGTCCTGCATTGTGTCCTGCATTGTGTCCTGAATTGTGTCCTGCATTGTGTCCTGCATTGTGTCCTGCATTGTGTCCTGAATTGTGTCCTGCATCCTGCATTGTGTCCTGCATTGTGTCCTGAATTGTGTCCTGCATTGTGTCCTGCATTGTGTCCTGCATTGTGTCCTGCATTGTGTCCTGCATTGTGTCCTGCATTGTGTCCTGAATTGTGTCCTGCATTGTGTCCTGCATTGTGTCCTGCATTGTGTCCTGAATTGTGTCCTGAATTGTGTCCTGCATTGTGTCCTGCATTGTGTCCTGCATTGTGTCCTGAATTGTGTCCTGCATTGTGTCCTGCATTGTGTCCTGCATTGTGTCCTGCATTGTGTCCTGCAGGTCATCTTTATGTTAGAAAAATACCGGGTTAATAACAGGTTAAAAGACCTACACCTTCAGTCATTCCGTTTAATGTACTGATAAACAGCGCCTGATTACACACCATTTGTTCATTAATAATGTAGATAAACTTGTGTTGGATTGGTATTTAACCTTTTTCTTCATATGTTGCTGATGAATGCTGATATCAAATAACTTTGGCAACGCCACGCTACTCTACTTTCCAAATGGAAACATGGGACATTTTGATAAGATTGTGAAAAGGTACAGCAATGGATAATGCAATGCCATTCATTGAGTACTAGGGGAGAGTGGGGTATGTTGAGCCATTTTTGTACATTCAGCATAACTTAGTCCCAGATAGGTGCAGTGAAATATGTTGTTTTAGAGGGTCACTCATAGTAGTAAGGTGCCCCTGGAGCAAATTAGGGTTAACGGCAGATTAGTCTCCTTGTCTGCTTTTATGTTATTGGCCAATGCTCTAACCGTTAATTATTCTAACGAACAAAGATATCTACATATATTTCAGGATGTTGTGTATCCATGGGAATAATCAGAATTCATGTAAACATACCCTTTTTGAAAACATAGCAAAAAAAAGTGGTCTCTTGGCACAACTTGGCCCAGGTATGAATGGAGCATGTAGACAGGGTGAACACAGGAATACATTTCTAACACTTCGTACTTAAATAAAACCCACTTTTAACATCAGGCCCTGGTGTAACCTCATATCCCAGCGATAATACTTTGCATTACGCCTGGGAAGAAAACACTGGCCCTAGAGGGGGATCGAACCCAACTGAGGAAGACATTTTCCCTCATTTGAACTTGACTAAGCACACACGTGTTTATAAAAAGCAAAATTTTTCCAGTACAAAGAAAGGAGAAGAAACGTCTCTGATTATGCCTACTCAGACATGCTTTGTTTTCTCTAACAGAGATCGAGTTATATTACTAGCCTAAATTATGACTATGCAATCTTACTTATCACATTAGGAACGGTAGCCTATTTGAAATAAGTCTGAAAATGCGATGATAAATGCATGTCATCCTTTACTATAAAGATTTCATTTTATGGTAAAAAAAAAATTGCTTCTACCAACTTTGAAACTCACACTCCGCCTATGGATGTCCACATTTGAAGTCGGCCATGTTGTGACTTGATAGCCTGTTTTATGCATCTATTTCGCGACTCAATATTAGGTAGGTGTTCCTAATGTTTTGAATATGCCGTTCCACAGACCTTTAAACCTGATATTCGTCATTAATGGCTGACATCTTTTTTTGCTGTTGTTTTTTGCTGTTCTCCAAGTAGCATTTTAGAGTTTTTAAATTGTGTAGAAATGCAGTACATGAGCTTCAACTTCCCAATAATGTGTCCTTACCCCACTTTGCCGTACCCTAGGTTTATCTGAACTGACGCCGCAGTGGCACAGACTAGCATCCAGCTAGATTTTGTTTCCAAAGATTAGATAATGACAGACTGTTCAATTAACACTGTTCCAAAGTATATCTACTTTTGTTTCACAGGCATTTTGTATTTCTAACCACATCGCACTTTTCTTATCTGAAGTTGTGTTATCGTCTGTGTTTCAAATGGCACTTTATCCCCTATACAGTGCACTACTTTTGACAAGAGGCATATGGCCTTATTCAAAAGTAGTGCACTATATTGGGGATAGCATGCCATTTTGGGACACACAGATTGCTTGACATTGTATGCTGAAGGAGGGCATGACATGGTCGATTGGATGTGGATTGGGTCCTGGTGTCCAGGGTGACTGTATATAAGGCCTGGGTTCTCCTACTCTAACTTCACTCACTGTGTCCAAGAAGAACCAGAAGCAACCATGATGAAGTGGGCTGTCCTCCTGTGTGCCCTAGTGGCCCTCTCCGAGTGTAATACCAAGTCAGTCATGTTCTTTTCTTCGTTTTTCTTTCTTTTTTTCCGTCATATTCTGCTTATTGTTGTCAGCACCATTTCACCAGGTCAAATTCCTGGTACATGTAATTGGCGAATAATGGTGATTGCGATTGTGTGTTTTCAGAATCTCTCTGATCAAGGGGAAGACTGCCAGAGAGACCCTGATGGAGAAGGGTATATGGGAGGAGACCAGGCTGAAGTTCCCCTACAACCCTATGGCCAAGTTCTACCAGACCGGGGATGAGGCTATGACCAACGATGCTGATGTAAGGCACAGACAGAAGCAGTATGGTAATATACTGCATTAGCCTGGTGACTGATCCCAGATCTGTTTTTTCTATATTGCCAATGAACATGGGAGATGTCTACAGTGCATTCGGAAAGTATTCAGACCCCTTGACTTTTTCTACATTTTGTGACTTTACAGCCTTGTTCTTAAATGGATCATGTCTTTTTTATCATTATGGGATATTGTGTGTAGATTGATGAGGGACAAAAAACAATTTTATCCATTTTAGAATAAGACTAACTTAACAAAATGTGGGAAAAATCAAGGGGTCTGAATACTTTCCTAATGCACTGTAGACAACGCAAACAGACCTGGGACCAGACTATATTGGCTATATGATTATTGTTTCAAAAATGTCATTACATGTTGGATATTGTGACTGCATAGTTTGAACCCATTGGCGCTACTGTTTGTGTTCATGTCTTGCTTGAATTAAATGTACACTGGCATGATCAACTGAATTATGAGCTTAGAGCATATAGCCATGCTTATTGACTTGTAACTAGCTACATAGTTAGACAAATGCCTGTTTCCTCATAGTACTGTGAAATGTTCACCTGTGTGACCCTGACATCCAGTACATTTGGATTTATTTTACCTTTATTTAACTAGGCAAGTCAGTTAAGAACTAATTCTTATTTTCAATGACGGCCTAGGAACAGTGGGTTAACTGCCTGTTCAGGGGCAGAACGACAGATTTTGTACCTTGTCAGCTCAGGGATTTGAACTTGCAACCTTTCGGTTACTAGTCCAATGCTCTAACCACTAGGCTACCCTGCCGCCTCTACACTCTAACCACTAGGCTACCCTGCCACCTCTACACTCTAACCACTAGGCTACCCTGCCGCCCCTCCCCTCTAACCACTAGGCTACCCTGTTTCCCCGCCTCCTTGCAGTTGTCCTACTACGGCGTGATTTCTATTGGAACCCCTCCCCTCTAACCACTAGGCTACCCTGTTTCCCCGCCTCCTTGCAGTTGTCCTACTACGGCGTGATTTCTATTGGAACCCCTCCCCTCTAACCACTAGGCTACCCTGTTTCCCCGCCTCCTTGCAGTTGTCCTACTACGGCGTGATTTCTATTGGAACCCCTCCCCTCTAACCACTAGGCTACCCTGTTTCCCCGCCTCCTTGCAGTTGTCCTACTACGGCGTGATTTCTATTGGAACCCCTCCCCAGTCCTTCAACGTCATCTTTGACACGGGCTCCTCCAACCTGTGGGTTCCCTCTGTCTACTGCTCCAGCCAGGCCTGCCGTGAGTATACCGTAGGGGTATGAAGGATACTGCTGGAATTGAGGAATAGCTATATTTCCAATTGTTTCTGAGTAGTCTCTTGTGACAGAGTTGCAAAAAAAACGTTTCATATTGAGTACCTAGCCAGAGAATGAGAGACTTTGTTGTGGGTTGAGATGAGAGGATGAGGTGAGGATGAGGTGAGGATGAGGTGAGGGTGAGGTGAGGGTGAGGTGAGGGTGAGGTGAGGATGAGTTGAGGGTGAGGTGAGGATGAGGTGAGGATGAGGTGAGGATGAGGTGAGGATGAGGTGAGGGTGAGGTGAGGATGAGGTGAGGGTGAGGTGAGGATGAGGTGAGGATGAGGTGAGGGTGAGGTGAGGGTGAGGTGAGGATGAGGTGAGGGTGAGGTGAGGATGAGGTGAGGATGAGGTGAGGATGAGGTGAGGATGAGGTGAGGATGAGGAGAGGATGAGGTGAGGGTGAGGTGAGGATGAGGTGAGGGTGAGGTGAGGATGAGGTGAGGATGAGGTGAGGGTGAGCACCTTAAGGCTTACAGCATAACGGGATACTCTCAACACAATAAAAACATAGAATAGGATGAATGTGTTTTTATATTGTCCCATTTAGAGTGTGGATTGTAGAGGGTAACTCAATACCAATGAATAAATGAATGTTACATTTTTGCAATGGCACGGTATGTACTTAATGAACACGTTCATGTTTTGAATAGAGAACCATGCCGAGTTCAACCCTTCTCAGTCCAGCACCTTCACGTGGGCCAACAAGCCTGTTTCTATTCAGTACGGAACTGGCAGCATGACTGGGCAGCTGGCATACGACACTGTTTCGGTATGGAAATATAGCTCGCTACACATTATTATAATACATACAATTACATACTGTACATTACATACAATACAACCCCCAAATAATCTTCCAGTCAGCACCCGCCATCCCCTAGCAGTCCCATTTTATAACATCACATGCTAAAAAAATACACAAGTATATTAGTAACTGACTCCGGTGGAGTCAGCAAAGATTTATAATTACTATTTTAGGTACACTCAATATGGCCGCCGGTCCACACATCAACAATCAATTGAATGGGAAAACCTGTTCAAGTAGTTCTATTTCTATGGTGCCCAGTGACTGATGCCTGCTGTTCTGTTTTTCCAGGTGGGCGGTATCTCTGTGACTCAGCAGATCTTTGGTGCCAGTCAGACCGAGGCTCCCTTCATGGCCAACATGGTTGCCGACGGTATCCTGGGCCTGGCTTTCCCCAATCTGGCGGCCTCTGGGGCCACACCAGTCTTTGACAATATGATGAGTCAGGGCCTCGTTTCCCAGAACCTCTTCTCTGTCTACCTGAGCGGGTAACATAGTAACTGCACTGTACAAATATACCTGGATGGGAGGTGGCCTTTTCTCTTAGTTGTGATATTAATATATAAGAATGTAAGAACAACCTTGTTGACCTTTCTCCTCCTCCAATAGAAACTCAGCAGAGGGTAGTGTGGTGTCTTTCGGAGACATTGAGTCTAACTACTACACCGGACAGATCGCCTGGATCCCCCTGTCCTCTGAGACCTACTGGCAGATCAACATGGACAGGTAGGCCTATATCCTGGTCCATATCCATACCAATATTCATGTATCATCCTTTCATGCAATCACCCACAATTCATTGGAGCAGTACATCAAATGAACATAACTACTTCAAGTCTGGAGCCTATGACTACATCTTGCTGTGCACTTAGCAAGTTGAAGTTTATTCGCTAACGACGAAAACACAACAGCAATAAATGTGCATAGAACCAAAGCTAGGAAGAACAGTTAAACTCAACTAGTGTTTGTCTTTCCAGCGTTACCATCAACGGTAACACAGTGGCTTGCAGTGGTGGGTGTCAGGCTATCGTAGATACCGGCACCTCCCTGATCGTTGGGCCAACCACTGACATCAACAACATGAACAGCTGGGTCGGAGCCACCACTGACCAGTATGGAGACGTGAGTCACTCTCTCACACTCTCACACACACACACACACACACACACACACACACACACACACACACACACACACACACACACACACACACACACACACACACACACACACACACACACACACACACACACACACACACACACACACACACACACTCTGACTGGTACAGAGATGTCCAACTATAAGGCTTTTCACACTACTGAGCAGAACCAAGCCGAGCCAAACCAAGCTGCTCTAAGCTGCCCGGCCGTGTTAGTTGTTGGAACGACCGTGCTAAAAAGAATAAGTGGGAAGAGCAAATGTCTGAAACAGCATATTGTGGTTGGGACGGCATTGTAGTGTGAAAAGGGTATAAACCTTTTCTCTTGTTGTTGTTTTCCCCTCTGATTAACCACAGAATAAACTATACCATGATGTTATTGTTCCTCTCCTAGGCCTCCGTGAACTGCAACAACATCCCCAACATGCCCGATGTGACCTTCACCCTCAACGGAAACGCCTTCACCATCTCTGCCTCCGCCTACACCTCCCAGGTAGTCTACTGAAGCACATGTTGTTACATACAACTCATCAGACCTATCTGGCCTTTAATGCTGATGCAAGCTCCTTCTTCAGAGCACCTGTACATCTGAGACTTGACCTTTCTTTTAGATCCTAGGAGCAAAGGGCCACATATAACTGACTTTCCTCCTCTCTGTCTCTATCTCTGTCTTTCTCTCTCTCTATCTCTCTATTTCTCTCTCTCTCTGTAGAACTCCAACGGCTGCATGACTGGTTTTGGTAACGGTGGAACTCAGCAGCTCTGGATCCTTGGAGATGTCTTCATCAGGCAGTACTACGCCATCTTTGACAGGCAGAACAACTATGTCGGTCTGGCCCAGGCCGCGTAAGATATCCACCGAGAGATCCACTCGATCTACAGAGATCCCAAAAGATTCTTAATGGCTAGATTTAATCTGTATCGTGAAAGTACAGTGGGATTGAAATGTTAAAGTAATTTCTGATTGAGCCGACAGATGCAGCATTTACGGTGAATGCAGTCTCTGCAAACAACGGGACCATTGCCTTTAAATTTAAATTGTGCTATAGCACAGATCTTCCAAAGTCTGGATTGAATCGAGGAATAAATCTTCCAGTTATGTTATATAGGTGATTATATCACTTGGTTGGGGAAATTTTGTCAACGTACACAGCTGCCAATGAATAAAATAAAAATGTTGCCTTGCAAACAAACTGTGTTTGGTTGTCAACAGCTGTTTCTCCCTGAAGTGAAACTATTATCTTGTGGAACCTCTTGATGTAAGAAGAAGGATAGGAACAGAATAGAATACTATAGAATATTGACCTGAACATGGTGCAGGCAGGTAGGCCCAGAGTCATAGACCTGAACATGGTGCAGGCAGGTAGGCCCAGAGTCATAGACCTGAACATGGTGCAGGTAGGTAGGCCCAGAGTCATAGACCTGAACATGGTGCAGGTAGGTAGGCCCAGAGTCATAGACCTGAACATGGTGCAGGCAGGTAGGTCCAGAGTCATAGACCTGAACATGGTGCAGGTAGGTAGGCCCAGAGTCATAGACCTGAACATGGTGCAGGCAGGTAGGCCCAGAGTCATAGACCTGAACATGGTGCAGGCAGGTAGGCCCAGAGTCATAGACCTGAACATGGTGGAGGCAGGTAGGCCCAGAGTCATAGACCTGATCATGGTGCAGGCAGGTAGGCCCAGAGTCATAGACCTGAACATGGTGCAGGCAGGTAGGCCCAGAGTCATAGACCTGAACATGGTGCAGGCAGAGTCATAGACCTGAACATGGTGGAGGCAGGTAGGCCCAGAGTCATAGACCTGAACATGGTGCAGGTAGGTAGGCCCAGAGTCATAGACCTGAACATGGTGCAGGCAGGTAGGCCCAGAGTCATAGACCTGAACATGGTGCAGGCAGGTAGGCCCAGAGTCATAGACCTGAACATGGTGCAGGCAGGTAGGCAGGTAGGCCCAGAGTCATAGACCTGAACATGGTGGAGGCAGGTAGGCCCAGAAACATAGACCTGATCATGGTGCAGGCAGGTAGGCCCAGAGTCATAGACCTGAACATGGTGGAGGCAGGTAGGCCCAGAGTCATAGACCTGAGCATGGTGCAGGCAGGTAGGCCCAGAGTCATAGACCTGAACATGGTGCAGGCAGGTAGGCAGGTAGGCCCAGAGTCATAGACCTGAACATGGTGCAGGCAGGTAGGCCCAGAGTCATAGACCTGAACATGGTGCAGGCAGGTAGGCCCAGAGTCATAGACCTGAACATGGTGCAGGCAGGTAGGCCCAGAGTCATAGACCTGAACATGGTGCAGGCAGGTAGGCAGGTAGGCCCAGAGTCATAGACCTGAACATGGTGCAGGCAGGTAGGCCCAGAGTCATAGACCTGAACATGGTGCAGGCAGGTAGGCCCAGAGTCATAGACCTGATCATGGTGCAGGCAGGTAGGCCCAGAGTCATAGACCTGAACATGGTGCAGGCAGGTAGGCAGGTAGGCCCAGAGTCATAGACCTGAACATGGTGCAGGCAGGTAGGCCCAGAGTCATAGACCTGAACATGGTGGAGGCAGGTAGGCCCAGAGTCATAGACCTGAACATGGTGCAGGCAGGTAGGCCCAGAGTCATAGACCTGAACATGGTGGAGGCAGGTAGGCCCAGAGTCATAGACCTGAACATGGTGGAGGCAGGTAGGCAGGTAGGCCCAGAGTCATAGACCTGAACATGGTGCAGGCAGGTAGGCCCAGAGTCATAGACCTGAACATGGTGCAGGCAGGTAGGCCCAGAGTCATAGACCTGAACATGGTGCAGGCAGGTAGGCCCAGAGTCATAGACCTGAACATGGTGCAGGCAGGTAGGCCCAGTGTCATAGACCTGAACATGGTGCAGGCAGGTAGGCCGAGAGTCATAGACCTGAACATGCTGGAGGTAGGTAGGCCCAGAGTCATAGACCTGAACATGGTGCAGGCAGGTAGGCCCAGAGTCATAGACCTGAACATGGTGCAGGCAGGTAGGCCCAGAGTCATAGACCTGAACATGGTGCAGGCAGGTAGGCCCAGAGTCATAGACCTGAACATGGTGCAGGCAGGTAGGCCCAGAGTCATAGACCTGAACATGGTGCAGGCAGGTAGGCCCAGAGTCATAGACCTGAACATGCTGGAGGTAGGTAGGCCCAGAGTCATAGACCTGAACATGGTGCAGGCAGGTAGGCCGAGAGTCATAGACCTGAACATGCTGGAGGTAGGTAGGCCCAGAGTCATAGACCTGAACATGGTGCAGGCAGGTAGGCCCAGAGTCATAGACCTGAACATGGTGCAGGCAGGTAGGCCCAGAGTCATAGACCTGAACATGGTGCAGGCAGGTAGGCCCAGAGTCATAGACCTGAACATGGTGCAGGCAGGTAGGCCCAGAGTCATAGACCTGAACATGGTGCAGGCAGGTAGGCCCAGAGTCATAGACCTGAACATGGTGCAGGCAGGTAGGCCCAGAGTCATAGACCTGAACATGCTGGAGGCAGGTAGGCCCAGAGTCATAGACCTGAACATGCTGGAGGCAGGTAGGCCCAGAGTCATAGACCTGAACATGGTGCAGGCAGGTAGGCCCAGAGTCATAGACCTGAACATGGTGCAGGCAGGTAGGCCGAGAGTCATAGACCTGAACATGGTGGAGGGAGGTAGGCCGAGAGTCATAGACCTGAACATGGTGCAGGCAGGTAGGCCCAGAGTCATAGACCTGAACATGGTGCAGGCAGGTAGGCCCAGAGTCATAGACCTGAACATGGTGCAGGCAGGTAGGCCCAGAGTCATAGACCTGAACATGGTGCAGGCAGGTAGGCCGAGAGTCATAGACCTGAACATGGTGGAGGGAGGTAGGCCGAGAGTCATAGACCTGAACATGCTGGAGGCAGGTAGGCCCAGAGTCATAGACCTGAACATGGTGGAGGGAGGTAGGCCGAGAGTCATAGACCTGAACATGCTGGAGGCAGGTAGGCCCAGAGTCATAGACCTGAACATGGTGGAGGGAGGTAGGCAGGTAGGCCCAGAGTCATGGACCTGAACATGCTGGAGGCAGGTAGGCCGAGAGTCATAGACATGAACACAGTGGAGGGAGGTAGGCAGGTAGGCCCAGAGTCATAGACCTGAACATGGTGGAGGGAGGTAGGCAGGTAGGCCCAGAGTCATAGACCTGAACATGGTGCAGGCAGGTAGGCCCAGAGTCATAGACCTGAACATGGTGCAGGCAGGTAGGCCGAGAGTCATAGACCTGAACATGGTGGAGGGAGGTAGGCCGAGAGTCATAGACCTGAACATGCTGGAGGCAGGTAGGCCCAGAGTCATAGACCTGAACATGGTGGAGGGAGGTAGGCCGAGAGTCATAGACCTGAACATGCTCGAGGCAGGTAGGCCCAGAGTCATAGACCTGAACATGGTGGAGGGAGGTAGGCAGGTAGGCCCAGAGTCATGGACCTGAACATGCTGGAGGCAGGTAGGCCGAGAGTCATAGACATGAACACAGTGGAGGGAGGTAGGCAGGTAGGCCCAGAGTCATAGACCTGAACATGGTGGAGGGAGGTAGGCAGGTAGGCCCAGAGTCATAGACCTGAACATGCTGGAGGCAGGTAGGCCCAGAGTCATAGACCTGAACATGCTGGAGGCAGGTAGGCCCAGAGTCATAGACCTGAACATGCTGGAGGCAGGTAGGCCGAGAGTCATAGACATGAACACGGTAGAGGGAGGTAGGCAGGTAGGCCCAGAGTCATAGACCTGAACATGGTGGAGGGAGGTAGGCCGAGAGTCATAGACCTGAACATGCTGGAGGCAGGTAGGCCCAGAGTCATAGACATGAACACGGTGGAGGGAGGTAGGCAGGTAGGCCCAGAGTCATAGACCTGAACATGGTGGAGGGAGGTAGGCAGGTAGGCCGAGAGTCATAGACCTGAACATGCTGGAGGCAGGTAGGCCCAGAGTCATAGACCTGAACATGGTGTAGGCAGGTAGGCCCAGAGTCATAGACCTGAACATGCTGGAGGCAGGTAGGCCCAGAGTCATAGACCTGAACATGGTGCAGGCAGGTAGGCAGGTAGGCCCAGAGTCATAGACCTGAACATGGTGCAGGCAGGTAGGCCCAGAGTCATAGACCTGAACATGGTGCAGGCAGGTAGGCCCAGAGTCATAGACCTGAACATGGTGGAGGCAGGTAGGCAGGTAGGCCCAGAGTCATAGACCTGAACATGGTGCAGGCAGGTAGGCCCAGAGTCATAGACCTGAACATGGTGGGGGCAGGTAGGCCCAGAGTCATAGACCTGAACATGGTGGGGGCAGACAGGCCAAAATCAAATCAAACCAAATTTATGCTGTACAGAAACCCAGCCTAAAACCCCAAACAGCAAGCAATGCAGGTGTAGAAGCACGGTGGCTAAGAAAAACTCCCTAGAAAGTCCAAAACCTAGGAAGAAACTTAGAGAGGAACCAGGCTATGAGGGGTGGCCCAGAGTAATAGATAGCCATCTCTTATAGGATACTGACTAGTTTCCCAGTTCCTGCCGCTGAAAAACATCCCCACAGCATGATGCGGCCACCACCATGCTTCACCGTGTGGATGGAGCCAGGTTTCCTCCAGACGTGACGCTTGGCATTCAGGCCAAAGAGTTCATTCTTGGTTTCATCAGACCAGAGAATCTTGTTTCTCATGGTCTGAGAGTCCTTTAGATGCCTTTTGGCAAACTCAAAGAGGGCTGTCATGTGCCTTTTACTGAGTGTCTTCCGTCTGGCCACTCCACCATAAATGATTGATTGGTGGAGTGCTGCAGTGTTGTTGATCCATCCTCAGTTTTCTCCTGTCACAGCCATTAATCTCAGTAACTATTTTAAAGTCATCATTGGCCTCATGGTGAAATCCCTGATCGATTTCCTTCCTCTCCCGCAACTGAGTTAGGAAGAATGCCTGTATCTTTGTAGTGACTGGGTGCATTGATAAACTATCCAAAGTGTAATTAATAACTTCACCAGGCTCAAAGGGATATTCAATGTCTGCTATTTTACCAATAGGTGACCTTCTTTGCGAGGCACTGGAAAACCTCCCTGGTCTTTGTGGTTGAATCTGTGTTTGAAATGAACTGCTTGATTGAGGGACCTTAGAGCTAATTGAATGTGTGGTGTACAGAGATGAGGTAGTCATTCAAAAATCATCTTAAACACTATTATTACACACAGAGTGAGTCCATGCAACTTATTATGTGACTTAAGTGTCATCATGTGCCTCCTCAGGTCCTTCTTGTTCTTGGAGGCAAAGCTGACGCTTCCTGTTCTTGTGAGGTCTCAGGAAGGCATGTATGACCATGTGTGTCTGAGAAAGGAATGGGACAACCATGTGACGACATGCTTTGGAAGCAATTGTGGGTCACTACTAGGTCAACGCTGGTAACTGTCAAAGGTATTTTGATGTAGATCTTCTCTGTGTGTATTAGATCGTATGTTTAGAATAATGCTAATATCACTGACAAGTCATTTGGCAGTATGCCCAGAACATTACTCTGGGAACCTAAAGGAGTATCTCAGTTTCAAGGTCCTAGCTTTGACAGAAGAAGCCTCGTGAGGTATCAGTCAGTCACATGCAGTAACCAATGTTAAGAATGAATAATGAATCATGTAAATCATGCTTTTATGACTTGTTTGTGTAGCAGTATATAAGGACTGAAAGAGAAAGCCCTTTGCAGAGTTTTCATCCAGAGTCATTCATCCATTTCATTGCAGAGTTTTCATCCAGAGTCATTCATTCATTTTATTGCAGAGTTTTCATCCAGAGTCATTCATTCATTTTATTGCAGAGTTTTCATCCAGCTTGGATTGAACCTCTCCAGTTAACTGAAAATAAAGTGTACTTCATTTAATATTGACTTCAGGTGTACCTGGTGTTGAATTTCCACCAGTCTTCCTTCATCTCCTAGCCTCCTTCTGCACTCTCCTAGCCTCCTCGTGCCCTCTCCTAGCCTCCTCGTGCACTCTCCTAGCCTCCTCGTGCCCTCTCCTAGCCTCCTCGTGCCCTCTCCTAGCCTCCTCGTGCCCTCTCCTAGCCTTCTCGTGCCCTCTCCTAGCCTCCTCGTGCCCTCTCCTAGCCTCCTCGTGCCCTCTCCTAGCCTCCTCGTGCCCTCTCCTAGCCTCCTCGTGCCCTCTCCTAGCCTCCTCATGCCCTCTCCTAGCCTACCTTGTGCCCTCTCCTAGCCTACCTTGTGCCCTCTCTGCTAGCCTCGTTCTGAAAATGCATTGGAGGAGAACATTTCATCCCCTCTGACCTTCTCCTCAAGGAGGAAAGGAAAGAGGACAAGAGAAAATTGTTGTTGTTTTTCTCTTCGCCATCATAATTTTTGTCTAACATGCTGAGTGCTCATTGGCAGTAGAACTTGAGAGTTCACAGGATTTCACCCCGATCATGAAAATGTGTTTGGGACAGCAAAAACGTTAAAACACACGCACGCACCTGCCACCACCATGCTTCACCGTGTGGATGGAGCCAGGTTTCCTCCAGACGTGACGCTTGGCATTCAGGCCAAAGAGTTCATTCTTGGTTTCATCTGACCAGTTCCAACACACTGAATCCTTCTGCCACCTCGTAGGCCTGGATGGCCAGCTGGGTGATCTCTCCATTCTCATTGGTCCCTGCCTCATAACTCTCCTGCACCTCCTGGACCGAATGGATCATTATTTTGGTGATTTCACACCAATGAACAGCAACAAACAGAACAGACAACAAACCCAGTGAACACCACACAACGTCACATAAAGTAAAGGTTCAGCCCGTGATAAATCAAACACTGAAAAGAATCTGCACCACACCAAATATATAATATTACAAACTGGGTGGTTCGAGCCCTGAAGGCTAATTGGCTGACAGCTGTGGTATATCAGACCGTACATGTATTTTTAATGCTCTAATTACGTTAGTAACCAGTTCATAATAACAATAAGGCACCCCAGGGGTTATATTGCCAATATACCACGGCTAAGGGCTGTATCCAGGCACTCAGCTTTGCGACGTGCCTAAGAACAGCCCTTAACCATGGTAAATTGTCCACATACAGCACCCCCTCGGGCCTCACTGCTTAAATGTACCATAGTAATACATGTACCTCCTGCACCAGGGTCTCGCCAGTCTCAGACACGTGAAAGGTCACAACTTGTTGTTGTGTGAGTTTCCCAACAGCAGATCCAGAGCATTCTGGGCTGACAGGTCTGAGTTTCCCAACAGCAGATCCAGAGCATTCTGGGCTGACAGGTCTGAGTTTCCCAACAGCAGATCCAGAGCATTCTGGGCTGACAGGTCTGAGTTTCCCAACAGCAGATCCAGAGCATTCTGGGCTGACAGGTCTGAGTTTCCCAACAGCAGATCCAGAGCATTCTGGGCTGACAGGTCTGAGTTTCCCAACAGCAGATCCAGAGCATTCTGGGCTGACAGGTCTGAGTTTCCCAACAGCAGATCCAGAGCATTCTGGGCTGACAGGTCTGAGTTTCCGGCTGTGGAGATGTAGAGAGAGAGGCTCAGTTGTGCTTCAATCATGCCTTACACATAATATGCATTATATGTAAATGTTCTTATTGGGTTTGGTGGAGATCAACGGACGAATTTCTGTTGAGACAAACAATTTCATTTGAGCCATAAAAAGGCATGTATTTTTTTCATACATGTGATATCTGTCTGCCCTTTGTATGGCAGGAATCACTGACCCTGGTCGTAGATGATGGTGGTGCTTGGGAGACTGAGGCGTTCTGCATCGTCTGCATGGCTTGTAGTGTATCAGGATCCTGTAATGGCCGTTGGTGGAAGAAGGTGAGGACCAAGGTGCAGTAAGTGTTCATCATTTTAATGGTAAAACTGAACACTATCAAACAAGCAACAAAAGAACAACCGAAACAGCTCCGTCAGGTGCAAAACACACGAAACAGAAAATAATTAACCACAAACACCAGCTGGGAACAGGCTACCTAAGTATGGTTCTCAATCAGAGACAACGGTCGACAGCTGTCTCTGATTGAGAACCATACCAGGCCGAACACAGAAATACAACACAGAACAAAAACTAGAATGCCCACCCCAACTCACGCCCTGACAAAACCAAAAATAGAGACATAAAAAAAGGAACTAAGGTCAGAACGTGACAGATCCACTGCAAGCTAACAGAGTCACAGGCCTGCAGCTTTATAGCTGTATAGCTCTTCAAGCCTGTTTCCAGATCAGTTTGGGATGTCTTTCCAACTGCTATGGTCATTGTCATGCCACAGATCATAGGAGTCATAGGCCAGTCAACCCTAACAGGTCTGGGACCAGGATATGCCTCTAATCAACCCTAACAGGTCTGGGACCAGGCTATGCCTCTAATCAACCCTAACAGGTCTGGGACCAGGCTATGCCTCTAATCAACCCTAACAGGTCTGGGACCAGGCTATGCCTCTAATCAACCCTAACAGATCTGGGACCAGGCTATGCCTCTAATCAACCCTAACAGGTCTGGGACCAGGCTATGCCTCTAATCAACCCTAACAGGTCTGGGACCAGGCTATGCCTCTAATCAACCCTAACAGATCTGGGACCAGGCTATGCCTCTAATCAACCCTAACAGGTCTGGGACCAGGCTATGCCTCTAATCAACCATAACAGGTCTGGGACCAGGCTCTCCAGACGTTCGATGTAGGCCCGATGTGTTGTTGTGTTGCTGTTTGAGTTCCTCTATCTGCTGCTGGGTAAAGAAGGGTCTCCTCCTCTGTCTGATGGGCCTCTCAGGGTGCATTGCGCGCCACTCCTCAAACGCCTCCGGGTGGTGACACTGGCACATCACACAGGAGAACGGTATCTCTCCTGGGAGGAAGAAATATTCAAACACGAAAACACACATTAGCCACTGAGAGGCACAGGGTCAGTCTCAGTGCAACACCTCTGGAGGTAGAGCAATTAAGGGGTTGAGTGCCGTAATCAAAGGCACAATGACAGGATATCAGAGACCAGCAGCTATTTCGTTGCCAGTTCAGTTCCCAATTTGTACGCCAGGTCCGCGGTTTAAACCAGTAACCTTTTGACTGCTTGCTCCGTCTCACTAACCTCTAGGCTACCTACTATCACCAAATCATAGGTGACTCACCTGTGTGTTTGATGGCCAGGTGAGAGACCAGGAAGTCCTCTTTAGAGGTGGAGTATTTACAGTAGTCACGTTTAAAGGGCCCGTAGTTGGTGTGGTACAGCTGGTGGTTGAGCAGGAGCTTCTTGTTGTCACAGTCATAGTCATAGAACTCACACATGAACCTGGAACAAAAACATGCATTAGAATACAGGTCTTGAATCTAAAAATGTTGGCTGGGTCGTGTACGGTAGATAAAAGGTTTTGAAACAAGGTGAATTCGAGGTACTAGAGTTTTTTTCTTTCACGGTGCAAATGTATTTTTCTACAGTGTGTACTGAACACCACCTATCACGTTTCAGGTAAGACCCAAGTGCAGACTGTTTTGAAGTAACAACGTTTATTACAACAACAGGGGCAGACAAACGACAGGTCAAGGCAGGTAGGGGTCGATAATCCAGAGTTGTGGGGCAAAGGTACAGAACGGCAGGCAGACACAGGGTCGGGTAGGCAGGCAGAGTGGTCAGGCAGGCAGGCTCAGAGTCAGGACAGGCAGGCGGGCTCAGAGTCAGGACAGGCAAGGGTCAAAACCAGGAGGGCGATAAAAAGAGAGACTGGGAAAAGCAGAGGCTGAGATCAAAAACACTGGTTGACTTGAAAGACAAGACGAACTGGAAACAGACAAACAGAGAACACAGGTATAAATACACAGGGGATAATGGCGAATATGGGCGACACCTGGATGGGGGTGGACACAAGCACAAGGACAGGTGAAACAGATCAGGGCGTGACACCCCCTTGGCCTCACAAGAATGATGTTTATGTTCTGCTAAGATGCTATGTATGATGAAAACGGCACTGCATCCTGTACTGACCTGCTGTTGTCAACACTCCGGATGTGTGTGAGATGCATCTTGAACGTATATCTCTTCTTGAAGGACTTCTCACAGTGATGGCAAAGCAAAGACAGAGATTTGTAAAGATTTGAAAAGAAAACCTGAGATTTAAACTGGAAACATGATTGATTGAGTGGATTATTGGAATGCTTAATGATGACAATTATTAACCATTCTAATAATACACAGGTCTCCTCCTTCACATTTAAAAACAAATAGTTGATTTGCAAATGATAATTAATAATAATTAATTGAATTTACTTTCTTGTACATGTGTGTGTATATACACTACTGTTCAGAAGTTTTGGGTCACTTAGAAATGTCCTTGTTTTTGAAAGAATTGCATATTTTTTGTTCATTAAAATAACATCAAATTGATCAGAAATACAGTGTAGACATTGCTAATGTTGTAAATGACTATTGTAGCTGTAAACGGCTGATTTTTAATGGAATATCTACATAGGAGTACAGAGGCCCATTATCAGCAACCATCACTTCTGTGTTCCAATGTCATGTTGTGTTAGCTAATCCAAGTTTATCATTTTAAAAGGTTAATTGATCATTAGTAAACTCTTTCACAATTATTATAGCAAAGCTGAAAACTGTTGTCCTGATTAAAGAAGCAATAAAACTGGCCTTCTTTAGACTAGTTGAGTATCTGGAGCATCAGTATTTGTGGGTTCAATTACAGGCTCAAAATGGCCACAAACAAAGCACTTTCTTATGAAACTCGTCAGTCTTTTCTTGTTCTGAGAAACGAAGGCTATTCCATGAGAGAAATTGCCATGTACCTGAAGATCTCGTACAACGCTGTGTACTACTCCCTTCAAAGAACAGCGCAAACTGGCTCTAACCAGAATAGAAAAAGAAGTGGGAGGCCCCGGTGCACAACTGAGCAAGAGGACAAGTACATTAGAGTGTGTCGTTTTCTCAAACTAGACAATCTAATGTACTTGTCCTCTTGCTCAGTTGTGCACCGGGGCCTCCAACTCCTCTTTCTATTCTAGTTAGGGCCAGTTTGCGCTGTTCTGTGAATAGGAACCACAACACCTTAGATACCTGCTGAGAGTCAGAGAGATCACACTGGACATAGGAACCACAACACCTTAGATACCTGCTGAGAGTCAGACAGACCACACTGGACACGGGAACCACAACACCTTAGATACCTGCTGAGAGTCAGACAGACCACACTGGAGATGGAAACAACACCTTAGATACCTGCTGAGAGTCAGACAGACCACACTGGACACGGGAACAACACCTTAGATACCTGCTGAGAGTCAGACAGACCACACTGGACACGGGAACAACACTTTAGATACCTGCTGAGAGTCAGACAGACCACACTGGACACGGGAACAACACCTTAGATACCTGCTGAGAGTCAGACCACACTGGACAGACCACACTGGAGTCAGACAGACCACACTGGGGGAACAACACCTTAGATACCTGCTGAGAGTCAGACAGACCACACTGGACATGGGAACAACACCTTAGATACCTGCTGAGAGTCAGACAGACCACACTGGACATGGGAACAACACCTTAGATACCTGCTGAGAGTCAGACAGACCACACTGGACATGGGAACAACACCTTAGATACCTGCTGAGAGTCAGACAGACCACACTGGACATGGGAACAACACCTTAGATACCTGCTGAGAGTCAGACAGACCACACTGGACATGGGAACAACACCTTAGATACCTGCTGAGAGTCAGACAGACCACACTGGACATGGGAACAACACCTTAGATACCTGCTGAGAGTCAGACAGACCACACTGGACATGGGAACAACACCTTAGATACCTGCTGAGAGTCAGACAGGCCACACTGGACACGGGGACAACAGCCTTTGTCCTATTGTGATTATGTACCCAAAACATATTGTGACATACGATTCTATCGCCCTTATTGATCATCCCCACCAACTCATCTAAAATGACAGTTGAGCTGTAGCGCAAATCAAATGCAGCTGGACGCATCATGACCAAATATGTTTTCTGGCAAGGGATAGTAATGGCAAATATTTTCTAATAATAATTTCTGGTAGAGGAGCAGAACAGGTATGTGTGTGTCAGTGTCTGTGTGGCACACGTATGACTGTCTGATGAGGAACAGTGTGTCTCACCGTAGTGAGCTAGGGTTATAGGACTACATCATGATGGACCAGTCTGTCTCACCGTAGTGAGCTAGGTTATAGGACTACATCATGATGGACCAGTCTGTCTCACCGTAGTGAGCTAGGTTATAGTAGATGAGCTAGGTTACAGGCCTACATCATGATGGACCAGTCTGTCTCACCGTAGTTATAGAGCTGAGGACCAGTTGTCTCACCGTAGTGAGCTAGGACTACATCATGATGGACCAGTCTGTCTCACCGTAGTGAGCTAGGTTATAGGACTACATCATGATGGACCAGTCTGTCTCACCGTAGTGAGCTAGGTTACAGGCCTACATCATGATGGACCAGTCTGTCTCACCGTAGTGAGCTAGGTTATAGGACTACATCATGATGGACCAGTCTGTCTCACCGTAGTGAGCTAGGTTATAGGACTACATCATGATGGACCAGTCTGTCTCACCGTAGTGAGCTAGGTTATAGGACTACATCATGATGGACCAGTCTGTCTCACCGTAGTGAGCTAGGTTATAGGACTACATCATGATGGACCAGTCTGTCTCACCGTAGTGAGCTAGGTTATAGGACTACATCATGATGGACCAGTCTGTCTCACCGTAGTGAGCTAGGTTCATGATGAACCAGGACCGTACATCATGATGGACCAGTCTGTCTCACCGTAGTGAGCTAGGTTATAGGACTACATCATGATGGACCAGTCTGTCTCACCGTAGTGAGCTAGGTTACCGTAGTGAGCCTATAGGACATCATGATGGACCAGTCTGTCTCACCGTAGTGAGCTAGGTTATAGGACTACATCATGATGGACCAGTCTGTCTCACCGTAGTGAGCTAGGTTATAGGACTACATCATGATGGACCAGTCTGTCTCACCGTAGTGAGCTAGGTTATAGGACTACATCATGATGGACCAGTCTGTCTCACCGTAGTGAGCTAGGTTATAGGGTTACTACATCATGATGGACCAGTCTGTCTCACATCATGATGGACCAGTCTGTCTCACCGTAGTGAGCTAGGTTATAGGACTACATCATGATGGACCAGTCTGTCTCACCGTAGTGAGCTAGGTTATAGGACTACATCATGATGGACCAGTCTGTCTCACCGTAGTGAGCTAGGTTATAGGACTACATCATGATGGACCAGTCTGTCTCACTGTAGTGAGCTAGGTTATAGGACTACATCATGATGGACCAGTCTGTCTCACCGTAGTGAGCTAGGTTATAGGACTACATCATGATGAACCAGTCTGTCTCACCGTAGTGAGCTAGGTTACAGGCCTACATCATGATGAGGAACAGGCTGTCTCACCATAGTGAGCTAGGTTATAGGACTACATCATGATGTACCAGTCTGTCTCACCGTAGTGAGCTAGGTTATAGGACTACATCATGATGGACCAGTCTGTCTCACTGTAGTGAGCTAGGTTATAGGACTACATCATGATGGACCAGTCTGTCTCACCGTAGTGAGCTAGGTTATAGGACTACATCATGATGAACCAGTCTGTCTCACCGTAGTGAGCTAGGTTACAGGCCTACATCATGATGAGGAACAGGCTGTCTCACCATAGTGAGCTAGGTTATAGGACTACATCATGGTCTGGATAGAAGCAGTCTACCGTCTTCACAACTGGTTAATAATAGCTTTGCCTCGTAAAATAATAGAAAAATAAATAATCTTGTTTGTTCTATCTGTCATTAAACTGTGATTGAGAATATCTTACGCCTTCTTCTTGTTCTCCTTCTTGTTCTTCTTTTTGTTCTTCTTCTTGTTCTCCTTCTTGTTCTTATTGTTCTTGTTTTTTTTTAACGCCACAACTTTAGGACGACACCTTTGTAGGCTAGAATATTTTGGAAATGAGCTATTGTTGATAACATTATGTTGTATTAAAAATGTTTATGATAGGCCAGTAGGAGGAATGAAGATAGATTATGGGCCATTTGGTTTTCAAGCTCGCATGCGAGGACCCATCCAGCCGCATGGATCATTTCTTTATTTATTTTATTTAACTAGACAAGTCAGTGAAGAATGAATATTATTTACAAAGACGGCCTACCAAAAGGCAAAAGGCCTCCTGCGGGGACGATGGCTGGGATAAAAATAATAATAATAAAAATAAAAAATAAATATATATATAGGACAACACACACACAACTACACACAGAGAGACACCCCAACACTACATAAAGAGAGATACTACAACACTACATAAAGAGAGACACCACAAAACTACACACAGAGAGACAACATAAAGAGAGGCACCATAACACTACATAAAGAGAGACAACACAACACTACATAAAGAGAGACCACACAACATAAGAGACCACACAACATAAAGAGAGACAACACAACATAAAGAGAGGCACCATAACACTACATAAACAGAGACAACACAACACTACATAAAGAGAGACCACACAACACTACATAAAGAGAGACCACACAACACTACATAAAGAGAGACCACACAACATAAGAGACAACACAACACTACATAAATAGAGACAACACAACACTACATAAAGAGAGACCACACAACACTACATAAAGAGAGACAACACAACACAACATAAAGAGAGACCACACAACATAAAGAGAGACAACACTACATAAAGAGGGACAACACTACATAAGAGACAACACTACATAAGAGACAACACTACATAAAGAGAGACAACACAACACTACATAAAGAGAGACCACACAACATAAAGAGAGACAACACAACACTCCATAAAGAGAGACCACACAACACTACATAAAGAGAGACCACACAATATAAGAGACACCACAACACCACATAAATAGAGACAACACAACACCACATAAATAGAGACCACACAACACTACATAAAGAGAGATACTATAACACTACATAAAGAGAGACCACACAACATAAAGAGAGACCACACAACATACGAGACAACACAACACTACATAAAGAGAGACCACACAACATACGAGACAACACAACACTACATAAAGAGAGACAACACAAAGCTACACACAGAGACACTCCAACACAACATAAAGAGAGGCACCATAACACTACATAAAGAGAGACAACACAACACTACATAAAGAGAGACCACACAACATAGAGACAACACAACACTACATAAAGAGACACCCCAACACAACATAAAGAGAGACAACACAACACTATGACCAGGGATAACTCAACACTACATAAAGAGTCCACCAGATCAGACAGTAGAGATGACTAGGTATGTTCTACTGTTTAAGAGAGTCCACCAGATCAGGGGCAACAGGGATGACCAGGGATATTCTCCGTTTAGTGAGTCCACCAGATCAGAGGCAGTAGGGATGACTAGGTATGTTCTCTGTTTAGTGAGTCCACCAGATCAGAGGCAGTAGGGATGACCAGGGATGTTCTCTGTTTAGTGAGTCCACCAGATCAGAGGCAGTAGGGATGACCAGGGATGTTCTCTGTTTAGTGAGTCCACCAGATCAGAGGCAGTAGGGATGACCAGGGATGTTCTCTTGATAAGTGCGTGACTGGACCATTTTCCTGTCCTGCTAAGCATTCAAAATGTAATGAGTACTTTTGGGTCACTGAAAATGTATGGAGTAAAAAAGTACATTATTTTCTTTAGGAATGTAGTGAAATAAGAGTTGTCAGAAATATAAATAGTAAAGTAAAAATACACATATCCCCCGAAGGTCTGGTACTGTTTTATATGGAGATCACAGGGGAATGACCCACATGGTGGAAGGAGAGAACACACTGGTCCTGCTTGTGGACTGCAGAGTATCGGTTCACATTCTCTGTGTCTAAAATACTTATCCTTGGTGTGTATTGCAAAGTGTCTAATGACATCCTGTTTGTGTGTGTACATACTTATCCTTGGTGTGTATTGCAGAGTGTCTAATGACATCCTTGGTGTGTATTGCAAAGTGTCTAATGACATCCTGTGTGTGTGTGTGTACATACTTATCCTTGGTGTGTATTGCAGAGTGTCTCATGACATCCTGTGTGTGTGTGTACATACTTATCCTTGGTGTGTATTGCAGTGTCTAATGACATCCTGTGTGTGTGTGTACATACTTATCCGTGGTGTGTATTGCAGTGTCTCATGACATCCTGTGTGTGTGTGTGTGTATTGCAGTGTCTCATGACATCCTGTGTGTGTGTGTGTGTGTATTGCAGTGTCTAATGACATCCTGTGTGTGTGTGTGTATTGCAGAGTGTCTCATGACATCCTGTGTGTGTGTGTGTATTGCAGAGTGTCTCATGACATCCTGTGTGTGTGTGTGTGTGTGTACATACTTATCCTTGGTGTGTATTGCAGTGTCTCATGACATCCTGTGTGTGTGTGTACATACTTATCCTTGGTGTGTATTGCAGAGTGTCTCATGACATCCTGTGTGTGTGTGTGTGTACATACTTATCCTTGGTGTGTATTGCAGTGTCTCATGACATCCTGTGTGTGTGTGTGTATTGCAGAGTGTCTCATGACATCCTGTGTGTGTGTACATACTTATCCTTGGTGTGTATTGCAGAGTGGCTCATGACATCCTGTGTGTGTGTGTGTGTGTGTGTGTGTGTGTGTGTATTGCAGAGTGTCTCATGACATCCTGTGTGTGTGTGTGTATTGCAGAGTGTCTCATGACATCCTGTGTGTGTGTGTGTGTGTATTGCAGAGTGTCTCATGACATCCTGTGTGTGTGTGTATTGCAGAGTGTCTCATGACATCCTGTGTGTGTGTGTGTATTGCAGAGTGTCTCATGACATCCTGTGTGTGTGTGTGTGTGTTTGCAGTGTCTCATGACATCCTTCGTATACACACTGCTGTAGTCACGCTCCTCACACTTCATGATCGAAGGGTCCAGCTAAAAAGCCTATTGTGTGTTTATTGTCTTTATATGTGTGGTATGACCTAACTAAACAGGGCGGGACTTCGCAGATACTTCAGATGGCACACTAATGGTGGATATAAACAAGAGAAAGAGAACTAACATAACTTAGCCGCCAGTGTCCGTCAAATTGAGCATAGCAGACTGTATAAAAAAACAAGCCCATAAAAGTGGTATTATTTTATTGTTCCAGACAAAAGACAGCCAGTACATGCCGTATTATAATGTTTGTGATAGAAGAAAATGACAGCTTCTAACCAAGGGATGAAGTATAGATAAGAGATCAGGAAGGCTTCTGCCCTACAGCACAACACAAAGGGAGAAGTATAGATACGAGATCAGGAAGGCTTCTGCCCTACAGCACAACACAAAGGGAGAAGTATAGATAAGAGATCAGGAAGGCTTCTGCCCTACAGCACAACACAAAGGGAGAAGTATAGATAAGAGATCAGGAAGGCTTCTGCCCTACAGCACAACACAAAGGGAGAAGTATAGATAAGAGATCAGGAAGGCTTCTGCCCTACAGCACAACACAAAGGGAGAAGTATAGATACGAGATCAGGAAGGCTTCTGCCCTACAGCACAACACAAAGGGAGAAGGGAAGATTGACAATGATGAATAAAACAAATAAAAAAAGGCTTACCAAGAAAAAGTTCCAAAAGGACTCATTTGAGGCAGAAAACATTTGGAAAACTCAACAACAAAAAAAGGCAGAGATTAATTTATTATTTGCTCACTTTAATCTGTTGTTCAGGATGAGTACAGGGGACTGACGTTTCGACGTCAAGTTGACCTCTTACTCAGAGTGACCTGAACATTGCACTTAACTATTACCTATTTATAGCCTAGTCACCTATTGAGAGACAACAGTGTAAAAAAATAACATGATTCAAGGTTTGGGTTTTTCTAAATGTAGTTGCCTTGATTTTTGGGGTCTCTTGTGCCACACTTTCCACAGACACTCAAATACCCCCAAGGTAGATCATTGATTTTTATATGACCGATTGGTCAACAACAAGAAACCGTATTTGTTTTATTATTACTATTATTACTTAGTGCCACTATTTTCCATTGACCTGATTTGTATTTTCATGGTATGCTATAAATAGGAGTTAAGTGAAATTGTCAGGTCACTGAGGTAAACGTCAGTCACCTGTACTCATGCAAGTAAGAAATTCCTCTCTGCCTTTTTTTGTGAAGTGAGTCAAATGAGTCCTTTTATCAGTAAACCCTTTTGTTGAGTGATAAAATGAATTTCCTGTTCATAACATGATCATTATATCTGATACACGTGTTACACATTTACTAAATTATCACTATGATTGCTAGCATATCAATTGACACTTTGTCACTACATGTAAAAAAAAAGCAGTTATTTTACGCAGAGCTGAAAAGGAAGTAGGAGCAGGAGTTGACCGTTTAGCCTTCTTCCTGGGAAGTGGTTCTAGAATTTACTCTCGTCGATGGACTTCATGATCTTCTCAATCGTAGGGTCGTCTGGATTGGCACAGAAGCGGAAGTTCTTTTTTGTGAACAAGCTGGAAGAGAGCAGACAATATCCGAGTAAACATCCCTGTGTGTTTGTGTGTATGTATGTGTGTGTGTGTGTGTGTGTGTGTGTGCGCGAGTGAGTGTGCGTTTAATACTATACTTACATGACTCCCCTCTTAGAGCAGTCAGATCTTGTCATTTCATATTCCCTGATGGATTGTCTGGGGATTTTTCTTGTGTAATACTTGAAACAGCATTCTTCAGGAAGATTTGCATCTGTATAAAGAGACTATCTGTAATTGTTCTATCATTTTTCTGACACACTATGGACCACAGGAGGTTGGTGGCACCTTAATTAGGGAGGACGGACTCGTGGTAATGGCTGGAGCGGAATCAGGGGAATGGCATCTAATACAGTACATCAAAGACATGGTTTCCATGGTTTCCAGGCGTTTGATGCCATTCCATCTGCTCCGTTCCAGTCTTTGTTACGAGCCGTCCTTCCCTCAGCAGCCTCCTGTGCTACAGACGGGTTAGCTGACGTCGTCAGGGGAACAATGGCCGCTCTTCAAAGGGGCCAAAGGCGGTGTGTTATGATTCTGGTGATCAGATGGCAGCAATGACAACAAGCAGCCATGTGGGGTTTCGTAAGTGGCTTGTTTCAGTCAATCTTTAATATATTGTTCTTGACTGATGTCACACGTCTTTGCTAATATGGCAAAAACCATCTAGCTAGCTAACCAATAAGTGTACCAATGCATTTAAAAAAAAACACATTGTTTCACTCGATTGAATAAACATTGGAGACTAAATATAATTTACATGTCAACAACCTAAGCGAACCCCATTGTTGTGCACATGTCGGTCGTGTTGCTAAACAACCAACCTGTCCTGAAGTCAGAAATTAAAACATGGAACCTTTCATTTGAGGTCACAATGCAACAATTCAGAGTAGGAGTGCTGATCTAGAAGCAGTTTTGCTTTTTAGATCACAATGAATAAGATTGCATAAACAAGGGGGGGGGAACTGATCCTAGATCAGTACAGCCCCATATCTCTTCCATACATCCTTAACCCTAATTACTCCTGTAAGTCACTCTGGATAAGAGCGTCTGCCAAATGACTCAAAATGTAAATACGTAACACTCAATATTAAGACAATTTTCTGAAGAGAAGGATCGATAGTAGTTAAGAATCGATTCCGAAGCAGGGATAACTTACTGTTGGCCAACGCGCCGGACCACAGGGCTGCTCCCAGGACGCACAGCAGAAGGATCAGAGCAGACCGCATGATTGGTTGGATGATGAGCAGAGGATGACCAACAGTGTTAACACCTCAGCAACTGTAAAGAGTTCTAAACTCAGGACAGAGTGTTTAGTCCTTTATGATCAGAGGAGGTGTGTGGTTTCGGTGGGGAGAGGGGGGGGGAGCAGAGTGTGTAGGTGACAAATGTTTCCACTTCATCTCAAAAGTAGAGAAGAATAAAAAAAACCTGAGCAATAGCGGGGTGTTCACAGGAAATGCACGTGGGGTTAGCCCACCACAGCGGATGGCTTGCACAGGTCTTTGTAGCATTAACTCAAAAACTAAGCATCAGTGTGAAACATAAATGTCGGACGTTATTGAACCCCCACTCCCTCTTCTTGGAAATGATTTCCTGGAAATGATTTGTTCTACAACTATGGAAAAACAATTGAGAAGTTGAACAGATAAAGATGCGTTCACGCTGTTCATCAGGTTGTATATGTACACGTCTTTATTTAGTAAAACAGTAGCTACACACCGAGTACACAAAACATTAAGAACACCTGCTCCTTCCATCAGACTGACCAGGTCAAAGCTATGATCCCTTATTGATGTCACTTGTTAAATCAAAAATCAGTGTAGATGAAGGGGAGGAGACGGGTTAAAGAAGGATTTTTAAGCCTTGAGACATGTATTGTGTCTGTGTGCCATTCAGAGGGTGAATGGATAAGACAAAAGATTGAAGTGGCCTTGAAGGGGTATGGTAGTAAGTGCCAGGCGCACCGCTTTGTGTCAAGAACTGCAACGCTGCTGGGTTTATCACGCTCAACAGTGTGTATCAAGAATGTTCCACCACCCAAAGGACATCCAGACAACTTGAAAAAAAAAAACTGTGGGAAGCACTGTAGTCAACATGAGCCAGCATCACGCTTTCGACATCCATAACAAATTGTGGCTGTTCTGAGGTCAAAAGGGGTGCAATTCAATTTTTTAGGAAGGTGTTCCTAATGTTTGGTATACTCCGTGTACACTTCAAGTGAGATCCATTTCCAGTTTTGACCCTGATGCCCTCCCACCCATGTAACACTCCAGTTCTCTGCAACCAAAAAGGGTGACTTGGAAATGTCACAGAGACAAATCAAACTGACAATACAAAACAAAGCTTAAAAGAAAATCAGGTAACGTGGAAAGAGTACAAATCATATGGCCTTCATTATTACATTTAATGGTGAGGTCTTTCATTTCTGTATTTAAAATGAATCTACAACAGGAGACCAGTGACATACCGTAATTTATACTTCCCAGGGCGCACTTCTGTGATTAAAGGGGTGAGTCTACTTCCTGTAGTTCTTACTGATTGATTATTGTGGCTGGGTAAGGCCATGTCGGACACACATTCCTCAACCCTGTAACATTCACACAGTCACTAACAGGGGATGTCTTTTTGTTGTTAAGAAATGTCACTTCAAATCACACACACAAACACACGGTCCTCAATCAGTTGTGAGGGACACCAATATAGTGAGAGAATGTACTCAACAAGCCAAAAAAACCCAACAAAAACAAAACTGGTGTGAAACTGCAGATGGTGATAAACAAAAAGAAGGTGATTGTGCAGAATGCAGTACTGTGGTATTCACCACATAGGCAGAGCAGGGGGAAGGAGTGCGTCGGTCTTCATAGTGATCAGAATGACTACGTGCACAGGGGGGGTGAGGAGGTGAAAAGACAAGGGGTATTGTCTGACATCCTGTTGCTACGGCTTCCTGAATAACGCACACTTCTCAGCGTGCACTTCGATGTGTGCCAAACACCCAAAGGGATCACTAAATGCTTGAGGGCTCTGGAGTATGAAGGGTTTTAGTACGGTATCTGCATTTGAAACGAGCATCACATTCAGAACCATCTACTGAGGTCGTCTCTTTTTGGCAGGTGATGGTGGCCGGCAGACATGAAAGTAGTAGTAGAATCTGTGAACTGAACACCAAACCAAAGCCTCTTTCTGAACGACACCCTCCCATTGAGCTCACACATCTAAACCAAGGCTGGTGTGTTCAGAAACATGAAAACAAGAGCAAACATGACTCAGGTCCTTTATCTACATTAATAAAAGCATTATGGGAGAAGAGAAAAAGAGTAACACCTCTGAGCTACACTCTGCTCATCACCATGAAGTATGACAGCTTCTGATTGGGTTACAGCACTTACCGAGTGAGCACATCCAATAGGGAAAGGGCATTCTGAGGACAACAGGGATACCAGCAATGCCTCATTATTGATAGAAGGGATAATAAAATCATCAACAATCTGTTTTCCTTTCTGGAGTCTTCTAAGCAGCTTCTCAACCAAACGGGTACAAATGGTTTGGGGGAGGGGGTGACTGAAGTGGATAATATCAAATGGGACGATACCAGTGAGGTTTGTTGTGTTAGCCTAACTTTTTCTTCTTCATTATAACATAACAACAAATCAAGAGATTGTCTCCATGTTAAGAGATGACACTTAAATGAGAAACAAAGACAACAGAAAATCATTACCATGAAAAATGAAAAAGGAGGCAGGTGATATACTGTAGTATATTGATCCTCCTAATCTACCTTTGCTGTTCCACTTTAACCACCTTTGGGGATGTATAAGACATTAACTATCACTTCATTCATTTTTTTCAGGCAGCTTATTTCCTCTTTGAAGAGTAAAACACTAATTTAAAAAAGTAAACCTTTAACGGCACGACACGCAAAAAATACAATCTGTTGTATTTCAGTTGAATCTTCATAAGAATACACATTTATTGACTACCCCCCCCCTCTCATTTTAAGTCAATGAACCATTCTCCCCAAATCAACAAAACGCCCACGTCTTCTCCCTGGGAGCCTTTCCTTCATTGGATGGTACAGAAACAAAGGGAACCAACTAAGACAAACTAATTAGAAACACACGGAAACCACATCAGTCCAAACAAAACAAAAAAGCCTCATGATAAAAAAATCGCAGCTGACTTGCAGGAATGACCAACGACAACGGAGGCTTGGAGTAGAGGTAGGAGAGAGAGAGAGAGAGTGTAGAGAGAGAGAGAGAGAGAGAGAGAGAGAGAGAGAGAGAGAGAGAGAGAGAGAGAGAGAGAGAAGAGAGAGAGAGAGAGAGAGTAGAGAGAGAGAGAAGAGAGAGATAGAAGAGAGAGATAGAAGAGAGAGATAGAAGAGAGAGATAGAAGAGAGAGATAGAAGAGAGAGATAGAAGAGAGAGATAGAGAGGTAGAAGAGAGAGATAGAGAGGTAGAAGAGAGAAAATAGTGGGAAAGTTATAAAGAGAAAAAGAGGAGTGAGAAAGAGAGGAGGTCCAGTTGGGTAACTAGTATCCCTGCTATAGACATGTGGCAGAATACAGTACATTCGAGAGCATCTTTCTGCCTGGTTTAATTCTGGGACAGGGGGCACAGCATGTATAATAAGGCCTAGTCACCCCTCACCCCAGTCTGTTCCAGACCTCCAGGGTCTCTGCTCCATGACTCACATCTAGGGGGACCACAGTGGCTGGTTGTCCCCAGCCCAGAGTGCTCTGAGCCTGGGGTAGGCTCCATCCCAGGGAGGGCAGCTCCTTCACACAGCCTGACCTGGGCTAGGGTCCAGTGTTTCACGGGGTCAGGTAGAGTACTGTGTTAGAGAATGAGCTACAGTCTGTTGTTTTGCTCCTGGATGACCGTTGTTCTCAGCGCTTTAGAACTGGACTGATCCACTCCTGCTCCTTCTGTAAGGCCTGAAGAACCTGAGGAGAAACAAGGGGCCATGGTATGAAACACAGCATGATCATCATTGGAGTTATATAGTTATACTGTACACAAAGGACCAGGCCAAGATTCTAGTAGTTCCATCACTTGAGCCTTGAGACTTAAGTTGAAAAACCACTGATGCCAACTCTGTTTCCCTCGAACTGAAGAAATGTCTGTTTTCCAAAAAGTAATGTCAGCTGACTTTGGGAGGGGGGGCAGTTACATCCAAACAGTCTCATCTCACCTGTGCCCATTTCCTGTTCTTGCTGGTCATGTGGACAGCGTGGATGTGCGAGAACAGCTGGTCGGGGGGGATGTGATCGGGTAAGCGGGTGAGGAACTGGGCGTTGTGGATGAAGTCCATGCGGGTCAACACGTCCTCGTACAGGCGCAGGATTCCCAGGGCCACCCGGAACAGGAACTCATCTCCGTCACGACAGAACACATCCCACACCCGACATGCCAGGTCCAATGGCAGTGACTTACTGTACAGGGTGAAGATCCTACAGGAATATGAGTGAGTGAGTGAGTGAGTGAGTAGACATTTGGATACAACTTTCCATACTGAAACATTGAGGTACAAAGGATTGAAATGTTTGGGAGATTACAGACGCCTGGTGTTATTTTCACACATCCATGGACGTGCGTAGTCCACGGAGACAAACACACCAAGCATACACAGATAAGCACAGTTATATGCAAAACACTTAACAACGAGCCATAGAGTCTGGTCTGAGAAACAGACTAATGGAATCAGCACATTTCCAAAATATCTGTAACTGTCTCCTGGGACACTTTAGTTTGTATATGGGGTCACTAGATTATGATATTTCTGATGTGCAGGGCTGCTATCTTGACTTCCACCTCCCCTCATCTCTCCATCCGTGTATAAATAACTGATGTGTGAAAACAGGGCGCTCTTCACTGCGCTGTGGTGAGAGTAGAGGGGGTTGAGGTGACCATCTATACAACCCACTTACACATCCTGTCTTCTCAGTAACACGGCAACAATCTAAAGAGCACAAATACAACAGGAAGAAGAGCACCTACAAAGTGTCAATATTGTAATCATATTGTTTTTCACGTTCGTAATTGGTACCAGATCTTTGATTTCATTCAGTCTATACCCATTAGTTACCTGAGAAAAACAATTGAGAGAGGGAGAGAAAGAGAGGGAGGCTCACCAGTCGATTAAATAAATATCGGGGGTCAATTTGTTTTCCTTGAAATGTGCAAACAGCTTAGGTAGGTTTTCATCAAAGAACACATCAAAAGCCGCAAAGTAGGTCAACATCTGAGGAGAGAGAAGAAACAACAGAGTCAGATATAGACCACAATCAGTCAGATATACAGACCACACCGCCCTGACACCACTATCAGCCAGATATATAGACCATACCACTATCAGCCAGATATAGACTACACCACCCTGACACCACTATCAGCCAGATATATAGACCACACCACCCTGACACCACTATCAGCCAGATATATAGACCACTATCAGCCAGATATATAGACCACATCTCCCTGACACCACTATCAGCCAGATATATAGACCACTATCAGCCAGATATATAGACCACACCGCCCTGACACCACTATCAGCCAGATATATAGACCACTATCAGCCAGATATATAGACCACACCGCCCTGACACCACTATCAACCAGATATACAGACCACACCGCCCTGACACCACTATCAGCCAGATATACAGACCACACCGCCCTGACACCACTATCAGCCAGATATATAGACCACACCGCTCTGACACCACTATCAGCCAGATATACAGACCACACCTCCCTGACACCACTATCAACCAGATATATAGACCACACCGCCCTGACACCACTATCAGCCAGATATATAGACCACATCGCCCTGACACCACTATCAGCCAGATATATAGACCACACCGCCCTGACACCACTATCAGCCAGATATATAGACCACTATCAGCCAGATATATAGACCACATCGCCCTGACACCACTATCAGCTAGATATACAGACCACATCGCCCTGACACCACTATCAGCCAGATATATAGACCACTATCAGCCAGATATACAGACCACATCGCCCTGACACAACTATCAACCAGATATACAGACCACACCGACCTGACACCACTATCAGCCAGATATATAGACCACTATCAGCCAGATATATATAGACCACATCGCCCTGACACCACTATCAGCCAGATATATAGACCACATCGCCTTGACACCACTATCAACCAGATATACAGACCACACCGACCTGACACCACTATCAGCCAGATATACAGACCACATTGCCCTGACACCACTATCAGCCAGATATATAGACCACTATCAGCCAGATATATAGACCACTATCAACCAGATATAGACCACACCTCCCTGACACCACTATCAACCAGATATATACAGACCACATCGCCCTGACACCACTATCAGCCAGATATATAGACCACTATCAGCCAGATATACAGACCACATCGACCTGACACCACTATCAGCCAGATATATAGACCACTATCAGCCAGATATATAGACCACACCTCCCTGACACCACTATCAGCCAGATATACAGACCACACCTCCCTGACACCACTATCAGCCAGATATATAGACCACACCGCCCTGACACCACTATCAGCCAGATAGACCACATCGCCCTGACAACACTATCAGCCAGATATATAGACCACACCGCCCTGACACCACTATCAGCCAGATATATAGACCACACCGCCCTGACACCACTATCAGTCAGATATATAGACCACATCGCCCTGACACCACTATCAACCAGATATATAGACCACATCTCCCTGACACCACTATCAGCCAGATATATAGACCACATCGCCCTGACACCACTATCAGCCAGATATATAGACCACATTGCCCTGACACCACTATCAGCCAGATATATAGACCACATCGCCCTGACACCACTATCAGCCAGATATACAGACAACACCTCCCTGACACCACTATCAGCCAGATATACAGACCACACCGCCCTGACACCACTATCAGCCAGATCTATAGACCACACTTCCCTGACACCACTATCAGCCAGATATATAGACCACTATCAGCCAGATATACAGACCACACCTCCCTGACACCACTATCAGCCAGATAGACCACATCGCCCTGACAACACTATCAGCCAGATATATAGACCACACCGCCCTGACACCACTATCAGCCAGATAGACCACATCGCCCTGACAACACTATCAGCCAGATATATAGACCACACCGCCCTGACACCACTATCAGCCAGATATATAGACCACATCGCCCTGACACAACTATCAACCAGATATATAGACCACTATCAGCTAGATATACAGACCACATCGCCCTGACACCACTATCAGCCAGATATATAGACCACTATCAGCCAGATATACAGACCACATCGCCCTGACACAACTATCAACCAGATATACAGACCACACCGACCTGACACCACTATCAGCCAGATATATAGACCACTATCAGCCAGATATAGACCACACCTCCCTGACACCACTATCAGCCAGATATATAGACCACTATCAGCCAGATATATAGACCACATCGCCTTGACACCACTATCAACCAGATATATAGACCACTATCAGCCAGATATATAGACCACACCTCCCTGACACCACTATCAGCCAGATATATAGACCACTATCAGCCAGATATACAGACCACATCGACCTGACACCACTATCAGCCAGATATATAGACCACTATCAGCCAGATATATAGACCACACCTCCCTGACACCACTATCAGCCAGATATATAGACCACATCTCCCTGACACCACTATAAGCTAGATATACAGACCACATCGCCCTAACACCACTATCAGCCAGATATATAGACCACTATCAACCAGATATACAGACCACACCGACCTGACACCACTATCAGCCAGATATATAGACCACTATCAGCCAGATATATATAGACCACATCGCCCTGACACCACTATCAGCCAGATATAGACCACACCTCCCTGACACCACTATCAGCCAGATATATAGACCACTATCAGCCAGATATATAGACCACATCGCCTTGACACCACTATCAACCAGATATACAGACCACACCGACCTGACACCACTATCAGCCAGATATACAGACCACATTGCCCTGACACCACTATCAGCCAGATATATAGACCACTATCAGCCAGAGATATAGACCACTATCAACCAGATATAGACCACACCTCCCTGACACCACTATCAACCAGATATAGACCACCCCTCCCTGACACCACTATCAACCAGATATATAGACCACACCTCCCTGACACCACTATCAGCCAGATATATAGACCACACCTCCCTGACACCTATCAACCAGATATATACAGACCACATCGCCCTGACACCACTATCAGCCAGATATATAGACCACTATCAGCCAGATATACAGACCACATCGACCTGACACCACTATCAGCCAGATATATAGACCACTATCAACCAGATATATAGACCACACCGCCCTGACACCACTATCAGCCAGATATATAGACCACACCTCCCTGACACCTATCAACCAGATATATACAGACCACATCCCCCTGACACCACTATCAGCCAGATATATAGACCACTATCAGCCAGATATACAGACCACATCGACCTGACACCACTATCAGCCAGATATATAGACCACTATCAGCCAGATATATAGACCACACCTCCCTGACACCACTATCAACCAGATATACAGACCACATCGCCCTGACACCACTATCAGCCAGATATATAGACCACACCACTATCAGCCAGATATATAGACCACACCGCCCTGACACCACTATCAGCCAGATATAGACCACACCGCCCTGACACCACTATCAACCAGATATATAGACCACATCTCCCTGACAACACTATCAGCCAGATATATAGACCACATCGCCCTGACACCACTATCAGCCAGATATATAGACCACATTGCCCTGACACCACTATCAGCCAGATATATAGACCACATCGCCCTGACACCACTATCAGCCAGATATACAGACAACACCTCCCTGACACCACTATCAGCCAGATATACAGACCACACCGCCCTGACACCACTATCAGCCAGATATACAGACCACACCGCCCTGACACCACTATCAGCCAGATCTATAGACCACACTGCCCTGACACCACTATCAGCCAGATATATAGACCACACCGCCCTGACACCACTATCAGCCAGATATATAGACCACACTGCCCTGACACCACTATCAGCCAGATATACAGACCACACCTCCCTGACACCACTATAAGCCAGATATATAGACCACTATCAGCCAGATATATATAGACCACATCGCCCTGACACCACTATCAGCCAGATATACAGACCACATCGCCCTGACACAACTATCAACCAGATATATAGACCACTATCAGCTAGATATAAAGACCACATCGCCCTGACACCACTATCAGCCAGATATATAGACCACTATCAGCCAGATATACAGACCACATCGCCCTGACACAACTATCAACCAGATATACAGACCACACCGACCTGACACCACTATCAGCCAGATATATAGACCACTATCAGCCAGATATATAGACCACATCGCCTTGACACCACTATCAACCAGATATATAGACCACTATCAGCCAGATATATAGACCACATCTCCCTGACACCACTATCAGCCAGATATAGACCACATTGCCCTGACACCACTATCAGCCAGATATATAGACCACTATCAGCCAGATATACAGACCACTATCAGCCAGATATACAGACCACATCGCCCTGACACCACTATCAACCAGATATACAGACCACACCGACCTGACACCACTATCAGCCAGATGTATAGACCACTATCAGCCAGATATAGACCACACCTCCCTGACACCACTATCAGCCAGATATACAGACCACACCTCCCTGACACCTATCAACCAGATATACAGACCACATTGCCCTGACACCACTATCAGCCAGATATATAGACCACTATCAGCCAGATATATAGACCACATCGCCCTGACACCACTATCAGCTAGATATACAGACCACATCGCCCTGACACCACTATCAGCCAGATATATAGACCACTATCAGCCAGATATATAGACCACATCGCCCTGACACCACTATCAGCTAGATATACAGACCACATCGCCCTGACACCACTATCAGCCAGATATATAGACCACACCACTATCAGCCAGATATATAGACCACACCGCCCTGACACCACTATCAGCCAGATATATAGACCACACCGCCCTGACACCACTATCAGCCAGATATATAGACCACACCGCCCTGACACCACTATCAACCAGATATATAGACCACATCTCCCTGACACCACTATCAGCCAGATATATAGACCACATCGCCCTGACACCACTATCAGCCAGATATACAGACAACACCTCCCTGACACCACTATCAGCCAGATATACAGACCACACCGCCCTGACACCACTATCAGCCAGATCTATAGACCACACTGCCCTGACACCACTATCAGCCAGATATATAGACCACACCGCCCTGACACCACTATCAGCCAGATATATAGACCACACTGCCCTGACACCACTATCAGCCAGATATACAGACCACACCTCCCTGACACCACTATAAGCCAGATATATAGACCACTATCAGCCAGATATATATAGACCACATCGCCCTGACACCACTATCAGCCAGATATACAGACCACATCGCCCTGACACAACTATCAACCAGATATATAGACCACTATCACACATACACCATTATCAGCCAGATATATAGACCACTATCAGCCAGATATATAGACCACATCGCCTTGACACCACTATCAACCAGATATACAGACCACACCGACCTGACACCACTATCAGCCAGATACATAGACCACTATCAGCCAGATATATAGACCACATCGCCTTGACACCACTATCAACCAGATATATAGACCACTATCAGCCAGATATATAGACCACATCTCCCTGACACCACTATCAGCCAGATATATAGACCACATTGCCCTGACACCACTATCAGCCAGATATATAGACCACTATCAGCCAGATATACAGACCACTATCAGCCAGATATACAGACCACATCGCCCTGACACCACTATCAACCAGATATACAGACCACACCGACCTGACACCACTATCAGCCAGATGTATAGACCACTATCAGCCAGATATAGACCACACCTCCCTGACACCTATCAACCAGATATACAGACCACATTGCCCTGACACCACTATCAGCCAGATATATAGACCACTATCAGCCAGATATATAGACCACACCACTATCAGCTAGATATACAGACCACATCGCCTGACACCACTATCAGCTAGATATACAGACCACATCACACCATCTATCAGCCAGATATATAGACCACTATCAGATATATAGACCACATCGCCCTGACACCACTATCAGCTAGATATACAGACCACACACCACTATCAGCCAGATATATAGACCACTATCAGCCAGATATACAGACCACTATCAGCCAGATATACAGACCACACGCCCCTGACACCACTATCAACCAGATATACAGACCACACCGACCTGACACCACTATCAGCCAGATATATAGACCACTATCAGCCAGATATAGACCACACCTCCCTGACACCACTATCAGCCAGATATATAGACCACACGCCCTGACACCACTATCAGCCAGATATATAGACCACTATCAGCCAGATATATAGACCACATCGCCTGACACCACTATCAGCTCAGACCACATCGCCTGACACCACTATCAGCCAGATATATAGACCACTATCAGCCAGATATACAGACCACATCACCCTGACACCACTATCAACCAGATATACAGACCACACCGACCTGACACCACTATCAGCCAGATATATAGACCACTATCAGCCAGATATAGACCACACCCCCTGACACCACTATCAGCCAGATATATAGACCACATCGCCCTGACACCACTATCAGCCAGATATATAGACCACTATCAGCCAGATATACAGACCACATCGACCTGACACCACTATCAGCCAGATATATAGACCACTATCAGCCAGATATATAGACCACATCGCCCTGACACCACTATCAGCTAGATATACAGACCACATCGCCTGACACCACTATCAGCCAGATATATAGACCACTATCAGCCAGATATATAGACCACATCGCCTGACACCACTATCAGCCAGATATACAGACCACACGCCCTGACACCACTATCAGCCAGATATATAGACCACCCTGACACCACTATCAGCCAGATATATAGAACACATCACCCTGACACCACTATCAGCCAGATATACAGACCACACCTCCCTGACACCACTATCAGCCAGATATACAGACCACACCGCCCTGACACCACTATCAGCCAGATACATAGACCACACCTCCCTGACACCACTATCAGCCAGATATACAGACCACACCGCCTACACCACTATCAGCCAGATCTATAGACCACACTTCCCTGACACCACTATCAGCCAGATATACAGACCACACCTCCCTGACACCACTATCAGCCAGATATATAGACCACACCGCCCTGACACCACTATCAACCAGATATATAGACCACATCTCCCTGACACCACTATCAGCCAGATATATAGACCACACGCCCTGACACCACTATCAGCCAGATATACAGACACACCTCCTGACACCACTATCAGCCAGATATACAGACCACACCGCCCTGACACCACTATCAGCCAGATCTATAGACCACACTGCCCTGACACCACTATCAGCCAGATATATAGACCACACCGCCCTGACACCACTATCAGCCAGATATATAGACCACACTGCCCTGACACCACTATCAGCCAGATATACAGACCACACCTCCCTGACACCACTATAAGCCAGATATATAGACCACTATCAGCCAGATATATATAGACCACATCGCCCTGACACCACTATCAGCCAGATATACAGACCACACTATCAACCAGATATATAGACCACACTGACACCATTATCAGCCAGATATATAGACACTATCAGCCAGATATATAGACCACATCGCCTTGACACCACTATCAACCAGATATACAGACCACACCGACCTGACACCACTATCAGCCAGATACATAGACCACTATCAGCCAGATATATAGACCACATCGCCTGACACCACTATCAACCAGATATATAGACCACTATCAGACCACATCTCCCTGACACCACTATCAGCCAGATATATAGACCACATTGCCCTGACACCACTATCAGCCAGATATATAGACCACTATCAGCCAGATATACAGACCACTATCAGCCAGATATACAGACCACCACACCACTATCAACCAGATATACAGACCACACCGACCTGACACCACTATCAGCCAGATGTATAGACCACTATCAGCCAGATATAGACCACCACTCAACCAGATATACAGACCAGATATCAGCCAGATATATAGACCACTATCAGCCAGATATATAGACCACACCCCTGACACCACTATCAGCTAGATATACACCACACCACTATCAGCCAGATATACAGACCACATCGCCCTGACACCACTATCAGCCAGATATATAGACCACTATCAGCCAGATATATAGACCACACGACACCACTATCAGCTAGATATACAGACCACATCGCCCTGACACCACTATCAGCCAGATATATAGACCACTATCAGCCAGATATACAGACCACTATCAGCCAGATATACAGACCACATCGCCCTGACACCACTATCAACCAGATATACAGACCACACCGACCTGACACCACTATCAGCCAGATATATAGACCACTATCAGCCAGATATAGACCACACCTCCCTGACACCACTATCAGCCAGATATATAGACCACATCGCCCTGACACCACTATCAGCCAGATATATAGACCACTATCAGCCAGATATATAGACCACATCGCCCTGACACCACTATCAGCTAGATATACAGACCACATCGCCCTGACACCACTATCAGCCAGATATATAGACCACTATCAGCCAGATATACAGACCACATCACCCTGACACCACTATCAACCAGATATACAGACCACACCGACCTGACACCACTATCAGCCAGATATATAGACCACTATCAGCCAGATATAGACCACACCCCCCTGACACCACTATCAGCCAGATATATAGACCACATCGCCCTGACACCACTATCAGCCAGATATATAGACCACTATCAGCCAGATATACAGACCACATCGACCTGACACCACTATCAGCCAGATATATAGACCACTATCAGCCAGATATATAGACCACATCGCCCTGACACCACTATCAGCTAGATATACAGACCACATCGCCCTGACACCACTATCAGCCAGATATATAGACCACTATCAGCCAGATATATAGACCACATCGCCCTGACACCACTATCAGCTAGATATACAGACCACATCGCCCTGACACCACTATCAGCCAGATATATAGACCACATTTCCCTGACACCACTATCAGCCAGATATATAGAACACATCGCCCTGACACCACTATCAGCCAGATATACAGACCACACCTCCCTGACACCACTATCAGCCAGATATACAGACCACACCGCCCTGACACCACTATCAGCCAGATACATAGACCACACCTCCCTGACACCACTATCAGCCAGATATACAGACCACACCGCCTTGACACCACTATCAGCCAGATCTATAGACCACACTTCCCTGACACCACTATCAGCCAGATATACAGACCACACCTCCCTGACACCACTATCAGCCAGATATATAGACCACACCTCCCTGACACCACTATCAGCCAGATATACAGACCACATCGACCTGACACCACTATCAGCCAGATATATAGACCACTATCAGCCAGATCTATAGACCACACTTCCCTGACACCACTATCAGCCAGATATACAGACCACACCTCCCTGACAGCACTATCAGCCAGATATATAGACCACACCGCCCTGACACCACTATCAGCCAGATATATAGACCACACCGCCCTGACACCACATCGCCCTGACAACACTATCAGCCAGATATATAGACCACACCGCCCTGACACCACTATCAGCCAGATATATAGACCACATTGCCCTGACACCACTATCAGCCAGATATATAGACCACATCGCCCTGACACCACTATCAGCCAGATATACAGACCACACCTCCCTGACACCACTATCAGCCAGATATATAGACCACACTGCCCTGACACCACTATCAGCCAGATATACAGACCACACCTCCCTGACACCACTATCAGCCAGATATATAGACCACACTTCCCTGACACCACTATCAGCCAGATATACAGACCACACCTCCCTGACACCACTATCAACCAGATATATAGACCACACCGCCCTGACACCACTATCAGCCAGATATACAGACCACACTGACCTGACACCACTATCAGCCAGATATATAGACCACACTGCCCTGACACCACTATGACACCACCAGTCAGATGTTGTAGCAACATAGTAACACATGGTTACAGTTGTGAACAGGGTGCTAAGTGCTATGAGTGCAGTGGTGTATTGTGAAAATCTCTGCTAACAGGGTGTGCAGGCTTTTATTCCAGCACAAACACAAAGAACTGTCTGTCTGTGTCTGTGTCTGCACTGTACTCACAAGGCTGTGGTCCACTCTGAAGAAGGCCATCTGACAGGGCTTGTTCAGGAGGTTGGCGAAAGCTATGAAGGCGTCTGCCGTGTCCAGGTTGAGGATCAGCACCGCCGCGATGAACGACATACCCTGAACCTGAACACACCGGGACTGATGTTAACTATGAAAGTAGTGATGTTAACTGTTACCTGCTACGGTACCCTAGCCGCGTTGACCCCTGCTACGGTACCCTAGCAGCGTTGACCCCTGCTACGGTACCCTAGCCGCGTTGACCCCTGCTACGGTACCCTAGCCGCGTTGACCCCTGCTACGGTACCCTAGCCGCGTTGACCCCTGCTACTGTACCCTAGCCGCGTTGACCCCTGCTACTGTACCCTAGCCGCGTTGACTCCTGCTACTGTACCCTAGCCGCGTTGACTCCTGCTACTGTACCCTAGCCGCGTTGACCCCTGCTACTGTACCCTAGCCGCGTTGACCCCTGCTACGGTACCCTAGCCGCGTTGACCCCTGCTACGGTACCCTAGCCGCGTTGATCAACTGCATGTCAGTACTGTGAACACAAGAGGGAGGAGAGAGAGTGAGTGAGGTTTATTATTAGTAGTGGGGTGGTGTTGGGGGGCATTTACTGGTTACCGGCTGGTGCTACAAGGACGAGTACTGATGCGAAGGGAATTTTGTTTTCCATAATAACACTTACAAAGGTAGACTCCGCGAGATGATGTAGATGCAACGTAAACAGCAGCATTGGGTCAATTTCCATAACTACTAAGAGCGTTGAAGCACGAGGCTAAACTGTTTTGGTCGGGTAGCTACCACGTAGCAGGGTGAAGCACGAGGCTAAACTGTTTTGGTTGGGTAGCTACCACGTTGTAGTAGGGTGAAGCACGAGGCTAAACTGTTTTGGTTGGGTAGCTACCACGTTGTAGCAGGGTGAAGCACGAGGCTAAACTGTTTTGGTCGGGTAGCTACCACGTTGTAGCAGGGTGAAGCACGAGGCTAAACTGTTTTGGTCGGGTAGCTACCACGTTGTAGCAGGGTGAAGCACGAGGCTAAACTGTTTTGGTTGGGTAGCTACCACGTTGTAGCAGGGTGAAGCACGAGGCTAAACTGTTTTGGTTGGGTAGCTACCACGTTGTAGCAGGGTGAAGCACGAGGCTAAACTGTTTTGGTCGGGTAGCTACCACGTTGTAGCAGGGTGAAGCACACCTGTGCACACGTTAGAATACTCTGTGACTGTTAGAGAGCAAAGTCATGCATCGCGCTCATCTCAATATCTGTGGTGCTTCCTGCTGCAACGTCATTTCTCAGTCTACCTTTTACTCTCCATCTGTCAGTATTCCTTGGTTAGTCCAGGAAGTGGAGACATTTCTCTATAAACACACTGTGGGCTGTTTCTCAGCATGGCTGTGGTGAGGTGGAGGTGTAAAAGCCACAGTATATCTCCAGCAGAGCACACTGACACCACATCCTGGAAATTCATTTCATCAGACTCAAAGATGATAATCAAACCAGCCAAAGTGGATGTTAGTAATGCAGTAGTTGTACTGTGTTCAAGGTTCAGAGAGAATGAAGACGGATGGAAGCAAAAGAGAAAACTGGTTACGTCAGTGCTGCATTGGAATACACAGAAGTAAGCACACAAACACCCACAAAAACACCCCCACACACACAAACACACAAACACCCACACACAAGCACCCACACACACACAGACACCCACAAACACAAACACCCACAAACCAGCAAAAGTGCCAGGTGGGGTGGTCAAATGTATGAGTCATCCTGATGGAGTAATGGAGGCCTGCCGCCAGTCTCTCTCCCCCTGCCCGGAGGCCGGGCAGGGGGAGAGGCCTGCCCGGCCTATGGAGGCCTGCCGCCCGTCTCTCTATGGAGGCCTGCCGCCCGCCGTCTCTCCCCCTCTATGGAGGCCTGCCGCCCGCCGTCTCTCCCCCTCTATGGAGGCCTGCCGCCCGCCGTCTCTCCCCCTCTATGGAGGCCTGCCGCCCGCCGTCTCTCCCCCTCTATGGAGGCCTGCCGCCCGTCTCTCCCCCTCTATGGAGGCCTGCCGCCCGTCTCTCCCCCTCTATGGAGGCCTGCCGCCCGTCTCTCCCCCTCTATGGAGGCCTGCCGCCCGTCTCTCCCCTCTATGGAGGCCTGCCGCCCGTCTCTCCCCTCTATGGAGGCCTGCCGCCCGTCCTCTCCCCCTCTATGGAGGCCTGCCGCCCCCTCCCCCCCTCTATGGAGGCCTGCCGCCCGTCTCTCCCCCTCTCCCCCTGGAGGCCTGCCGCCCGTCTCTCCCCCCCTCTATGGAGGCCTGCCGCCCGTCTCTCCCCCTCTATGGAGGCCTGCCGCCCGTCTCTCCCCCTCTATGGAGGCCTACCGCCCGTCTCTCCCTCTCTATGGAGGCCTGCTGCTCGTCTCTCCCACACTACACATAATGGCTGTTTACATAGAGCAGTGTCCCAAATGGCATTCTATTCCCTAGACAGTGCACTACTTTGACCAGTACCCATATGGCTCTAGATGAAAGTAGTGCACTGTCTAGGGAATAGGGCACCATTTGGAACTCACACCGTAGACTAACGTAGGACTCCGAGCCAGTCCGTTTATAGCTTAAGGTCCAATGTGTTTCTATCACCTTCCACCATAGGACAGAGAGAAGCAATGGTTTCTGATAAAACGGTCATCATTCGGCCTTAAGGACCCTTGTGCTTCCAAAGAAAAGCACCAATATACATCACTATTCAGGGCCATTACCACTGATACACTATACAGATACACACGAAGGCTGACGAGGAATTCATCATCAAGTGTGTGAGCTTATGTTATGAAGTAGGAACGTACGTGTCTGTGTGCTACTACTTACGTAGCCCACGTCTGGCCTATAGCAGGTGTATGCTCCTAGAATGCTGTGCAGCACGTCGTAGTACGGACCTCCCTGTCGAAACACAGGTGATACTTTAACTATTACAACACGTACATTTTAGTCATTTAGCAGACGTTCTTATCCAGGGCCACTTACAGTTGGTGCATCTTAAGACAGCTAGGTGAGACAACCACATATCAGTCATAAAAAGTACATGTTCCCTCTAAATAGCTATCAGCAAAGTCAGTGCAAGTAGGAAAAGACAAGTGCATATATATATATATATATATATATATATATATATATACACACTGCTCAAAAAAATAAAGGGAACACTAAAATAACATCCTAGATCTGAATGAATGAAATAATCTTAAATACTTTTTTCTTTACATAGTTGAATGTGCCGACAACAAAATCACACAAAAATTATCAATGGAAATCAAATTTATCAACCCATGGAGTTCTGGATTTGGAGTCACACTCAAAATTAAAGTGGAAAACCACACTACAGGCTGATCCAACTTTGATGTAATGTCCTTAAAACAAGTCAATATGAGGCTCAGTAGTGTGTGTGGCCTCCACGTGCCTGTATGACCTCCCTACAACGCCTGGGCATGCTCCTGATGAGGTGGCGGATGGTCTCCTGAGGGATCTCCTCCCAGACCTGGACTAAAGCATCCGCCAACTCCTGGACAGTCTGTGGTGCAACGTGGCGTTGGTGGATGGAGCGAGACATGATGTCCCAGATGTGCTCAATTGGATTCAGGTCTGGGGAACGGGCGGGCCAGTCCATAGCATCAATGCCTTCCTCTTGCAGGAACTGCTGACACACTCCAGCCACATGAGGTCTAGCATTGTCTTGCATTAGGAGGAACCCAGGGCCAACCGCACCAGCATATGGTCTCACAAGGGGTCTCATCTCCGTACCTAATGGCAGTCAGGCTACCTCTGGCGAGCACATGGAGGGCTGTGCAGCCCCCCAAAGAAATGCCACCCCACACCATGACTGACCCACCGCCAAACCGGTCATGCTGGAGGATGTTGCAGGCAGCAGAACGTTCTCCACGGCATCTCCAGACTCTGTCACGTCTGTCACATGCTCAGTGTGAACCTGCTTTCATCTGTGAAGAGCACAGGGCGCCAGTGGCGAATTTGCCAATCAAACGTCCTGCACGGTGTTGGGCTGTAAGCACAAACCCCACCTGTGGACGTCGGGCCCTCATACCAACCTCATGGAGTCTGTTTCTGACCGTTTCTGACCGTTTGAGCATAGGCCCTTTGTGCACGATACAAGTAATTTTCCCAACAATTGTTTACAGAGAGATTATTTCACTGTATCACAATTCCAGTGGGTCAGAAGTTTACATACACTATGTTGACTGTGCCTTTAAACAGCTTGGAAAATTCCAGAAAATGATGTCATGGCTTTAGAAGCTTCTGATAGGATAATTTACATCATTTCAGTCAATTGGAGGTGTACCTGTGGATGTATTTCAAGGACTCCCTTCAAACTCAGTGCCTCTTTCCTTGACATCATGGGAAAATCAAAAGAAGTCGGCCAAGACCTCAGAAAAAAATTGTAGACCCCCACAAGCCTGGTTCATCCTTGGGAGCAATTTCCAAACGCCTGAAGGTACCACGTTCATCTGTACAAACAATAGTATGCAAGTATAAACACCATGGGACCATGCAGCCGTCATACCGCTCAGGAAGGGGACACGTTCTGTCTCCTAGAGATGAACGTACTTTGGTGCGAAAAGTGCAACTCAATCCCAGAACAACAGCAAAGGAATTTGTGAAGATGCTGGAGGAAACGGGTACAAAAGTATCTATATCCACAGTAAAATGAGTCTTATATGGACATAACCTGGGCGGTGTGTCACAGCATCATCAGACAGAGCTTGCAGGCAATCTCAACGCTGTGCGTTACAAGGAAGACATCCTCCTCCCTCATGTGGTACCCTTCTTGCAGGCTCATCCTGACATGACCCTCCAGCATGACAATGCCACCAGCCATACTGCTCGTTCTGTGTGTGATTTCCTAAAAGACAGGAATTCACGGTGGAAACTACACATGCAGAGATCATCCGTTCAACTACTCAGTGTCGAACAAAGACATGGCGGTTGGAACCAAAAAAAATCTAATTTGAACCCATCCGACCAACGGACATATTTATACTGGTCTAATGTCCATTGCTCGTGTTTCTTGGCCCGAGCAAGTGACTTCTTATTATTGGTGTCCTTTAGTAGTGGTTTCTTTGCAGCAATTCGACCATGGAGGCCTGATTTACTCAGTCTCCTCTGAACAGTTGATGTTGAGATGTGTCTGTTACTTGATCTCTGAAGAATGTATTTGGTCTGCAATTTATGAGGCTGGTAACTCTAATGAACGTATCCTCTGCAGCAGAGGTAACTCTGGGTCTTCCTTTCCTGTGGCGGTCCTCATGAGAGACAGTTAACTCTAATGAACGTATCCTCTGCAGCAGAGGTAACTCTGGGTCTTCCTTTCCTGTGGCAGTCCTCATGAGAGCCAGTTTCATCATCACTTGATGGTTTTTGCGACTGCATTTGAAGAAACTTTTAAAGTTGTTAATGTTCTGGATTGACTGACCTTAAAAGTAATGATGACTGTCATTTCTCTTTGCTAATTTGAGCTGTTCTTGCCATAATGTGAACTTGGTATTTTACCAAATAAGGCTATCTTCTGTATAACACCCCTACCTTGTCACAACACAATTGATCGGCTCAAACACATTAAGAAGGAAATAAATTCCATAAATTAACTTTTCACAAGGTACAGCTGTTAATTGAAATGCATTCCAGGTGACTAACTCATGAAGCTGGTTGAGAGAATGTCAAGAGTGTGCAAAGCTGTCAAGGAAAAGGGTGGCTACTTTGAAGAATCTCAAATATAAAATGTTTAGATTTTTGTAATACTTTTTTGGTTACTACATTATTCCATATGTGTTATTTCATAGTTTTGATGTCTTCACTATTATTCTACAATGTAGAAAATAGTAAGAATAAAGAAAAACCTTTGAATGAGTAGGTGTGTTCAAACTTTTGACTGGTACTTTGAGATACCGGAGTTGGCAGAACGAAGTACTCTGGTTGGGATGTAGGGTTTGAGCCTGAAGGTGAGGAGGGGAAGTTCCCCTACATTGACTGTTGCAACACAACAACAGTCCCACCCACACACCGAGATATGTGAACTTCACCTAACCACTTACGAGAGGAAGGTATACTGACCAAAAATATAAAACGCAACAATTTCAACAATTTTACTGAATTAGTTGCTAAAAGGAAATCAGTCAATTGAAATAAATGAATTTGGCCCTTATCTTAATACACTGCATATAGACTTTTCTATTGTTATTTGACTGTACGTTTGTTTATTCCACGTGTAACTCAGTGTTGTTTTTTGTCGCACTGCTTTGCTTTATCTTGGCCAGGTCGCAGTTGTAAATGAGATCTTGTTCTCAACTGACTTACCTGGTTAAATAAAAAATGTTTAAAAAAAATCTTTGGATTTCACATGATTGGGCATTGGTGCAGCCATGGGTGAGCCTGGGAGGGCATAGGCCCACCAACTTGGGAGCCAGGGCCAGCCAATCAGAACGAGTTTTTCCCCTACAAAATGATTTTTTTTTTTATTACAGACAGAAATACTACTCAGTTTCATCAGCTGTCCGGATGGCCGGGCTCAGACGATCCCACAGGTGAAGAATCCGGATGTGGTGTCCTTGGCTGGCATGGTAACACGTGGTCTGCGGTTGTGAGGCCGTTAGACGCACTGCCAAATTCTCTAAAACAACATTGGAGGCGGCTTATGGTAGAGAAATGAATATGACATTTTCTGGCAACAGTTCTGGTGGACATCCCTGCAGTCAGCATGCCAATGGAATGCCCCCTCAAAATGTGAGATGTCTGTGGCATTGTGTTGTGACAAAAAACTGCACATTTTAGAGTGGCCTTTTATTGTCCCCAGCACAAGGTGCACCTGTGTAATGATCATGCGGTGTAATCAACTTCTTGATATGCCACAACTGTCATGTGGATGGGGAAATGCTCACTAACAGGGATGTAAACAAATTTGTGCACAAAATTTGAAAGAAATATTCGTGGGAGCTTCGATTTGAGCTCATGAAACATGGGACCAACACTTTACATGTTGCGTTTTATATATATTTTTTGTTCAGTATAGAGATAGATTCATTTAGTCGACTATATTAATAATAAAAACCATTTAGCAAATGCTTTTATCCAAAAGTAATTTACAGTTATGCGTGCATACAGTTTATGTACAGGTGGTCCCGGGAATTGAACTCACTACCCTGGTGTTGCAAGCGCCATGCTCACCAACTGAGCTACAGAGGACCACAACTGAATTCAGAGTGGACACAGAGATCCTCGATGATGTCGTAAATAGTTGTTGTCCTGCCACTGACCTGTTGGAAGATACAGAGATGGGGAAAGGTTCTGGAGATGTCCAGCTTGATCAGCTCCAGACTGGCCTCTCTGTCCGCCAGCGATGAACCTGCATCTACACACACACACACACACACACACAAAACATTAGAAACAATCAACATCACACACTTCCTTTAGCCAACTCTCATGTTTCCAAACCTTCTGTAGGATTTATTTTTTTGATTCAAAGCGATTCGGATTTCAATTCTCACCCCTTTGTGAGTGAGGTCAAACGTTTTCAATAGCACTTCAGAGAAAGAAGGGGATAAAGATGGAGAGACGAAGGGAGACGAAAGAGAAGAGAGTCTGTCCTCTACCTTCAGTCACTGGTTCTGTAGGCATAGACTTCCACTTGTCCCTGGCCCTGGCCAGACAGATGTTGTAGAGCTCTGTGGAAGAATACATCACAACACTGATCACCATGTGCACGCACACACACACACACACACACACAAACAAAAACCTGCCATTGAACACTCCGTTGCGACAATTAACATGGAAGTAAACCACAGCATTACTGTCATAGTCCCTCTATCTAAAAGCCTTCCACTGCAGCACATCAGGCCTGGACAGCCTCAAGGTCTTCTCTCCAGTACCAACGAGCTATTCAGTGTCTCAGTGGTGCTGTGCTTATCTACCAGCCTTGTCCTAGACCCTGCTGCTCTCTAGTGAGAATAACTGAGGAGAGAGAGAGAGGTGTGTGTGAGATACATGATCCCATTTGGTTTGGATGTAACTGGCAAAATGGGCCACCAGGGGGGGGTGTTTTTTCGCTGAGTCATGCTGAAATTGAGACCTCTGGTATCTACAGTCCTCTTTTTCCCCCACACACACACACACACACACACACACACACACACACACACACACACACACACACAATGGGGTGTGTATAATTCAGTAGTCTCAGACCTACAGTGAGGTGTGTGTCCTACCGTGAGTGATGTTGAGCTCGTTGCCCACCGCCAGGCTCCAGACCTTGCCCCTGACGCTAGGGGGCACGCCCTGCCACCAGAGGTCCCTGACCCGCCGAGAGTTACACATGGTGCTCCAGTTGGGCAGAATCTCCTGGTTCCAGGTCTGGGCGGCGTTGCCAATGCTCTCTTCCACCTTACACCTGAGCTCCAGCTGCTTCCTCCTCTTCTGGGCCTCCTTGAGCTCTACGGAGGCAGGGAGGGGAGCGAGGCAGGCCGGGAGGGGAGCGAGGCAGGCAGGGAGGGGAGCGAGGCAGGCCGGGAGGGGAGCGAGGCAGGCCGGGAGGGGAGCGAGGCAGGCGGGGAGGGGAGCGAGGCAGGCGGGGAGGGGAGCGAGGCAGGCGGGGAGGGGAGCGAGGCAGGCGGGGAGGGGAGCGAGGCAGGCAGGGAGGGGAGCGAGGCAGGCAGGGAGGGGAGCGAGGCAGAGAGGGGAGCGAGGCAGAGAGGGGAGCGAGGCAGAGGGGGGAGCGAGGCAGGGAGGGGAGCGAGGCAGAGGGGGGAGCGAGGCGAGGCAGAGGGGGGAGCGAGGCGAGGCAGAGGGGGGAGCGAGGCAGAGAGAAGAGACCGTTAGATGACAATATCTATTACATTACAATGATATAGTGCCCTTCTAGGACCACTGATCTGCAGGGATGTCATGGCTGTGAAACAGTAGTTGGAACCAATACAGTCAGTTTTAATGACGGAACGAGGACAATAAATGGCAGCGATTATAAAAGTATCCAAGGCTGCTTTTACACAGGCAGCCCAATTTGGATCATTTCTCTACTTTTTTTCCAATCACATCAGCTCTTTTGGCAAAAGATCAGAATTGGGCTGCCTGTGTAAACGTAGTCTAAAGAGCTGGAGAAGTGGAAAGGCGTTCATTTTGACTATAAGTGGTCATGACAGATAGGAGGACTTCTCGAGCCCTGGGAGAGGGAATGTCCCTATGAAAAAGGTATGATCCAGATGAATGAATAAATCATGAACAGTCACCTCTCTTCTTGGCCTGGGCCACCATCTCCTCATACTGTTGTCTGTGTTTCTGGGCCTCCTCCGCAGGCTTGGCTGGCAGATTACTGCAACACACACACATTGTAGTGAGTGACTGTGTGCGTGCGTGGTTTGAACTTGGTGCCTTACATTATTCATGGTGGTTGAGCTGCTGGTGTATTAGTGGAGAAGGCAGGCAATGGAAAGAGTGAGGGAGGGAGGGATGGAGAGGGGGAGGGGGGGTGGAGAGAGACCTTGAGTGACCTTGGCCTGGTCTCAGATGATTGCTTCACTAAGCCAATTCTCCTGTTGATCTGACACACCCTAACCCACACCGTACACTTCTAAATATTCCATATGTTTACCATTTGTTTGCATAACATGCTTTCACTCGGAAAAATGTGTGTTCACAGCAGGGAGGCCCACTCGAAGCTGCGAGACAGAGCGAGACACAGAGGGAGCGCGAGACACAGAGGGAGCGCGAGACACAGAGCGAGCGCGACAGACACAGAGGGAGCGCGAGACACAGAGGGAGCGCGAGACACAGAGGGAGCGCGAGACACAGAGGGAGCGCGAGACACAGAGCGAGCGCGAGACACAGAGCGAGCGCGAGACACAGAGCGAGCGCGAGACACAGAGCGAGCGCGAGACACAGAGCGAGCGCGAGACACAGAGCGAGCGCGAGACACAGAGCGAGCGCGAGACAAAGAGCGAGCGCGAGACACAGAGCGAGCGCGAGACACAGAGCGAGCGCGAGACACAGAGCGAGCGCGAGACACAGAGCGAGCGCGAGACACAGAGCGAGCGCGAGACACAGAGCGAGCGCGAGACACAGAGCGAGCGCGAGACACAGAGCGAGCGCGAGACAAAGAGCGAGCGCGAGACAAAGAGCGAGCGCGAGACACAGAGCGAGCGCGAGACACAGAGCGAGCGCGAGAGACAGAGCGCGAGACACAGCGCGAGCGCGAGACACAGCGCGAGCGCGAGACAGAGCGAGCGCGAGACAGAGCGAGCGCGAGACAGAGCGAGAGACAGACACAGAGCGAGCGCGACAGACACAGAGCGAGCGCGACAGACACAGAGCGAGCGCGACAGACACAGAGCGAGCGCGACAGACACAGAGCGAGCGCGACAGACACAGAGCGAGCGCGACAGACACAGAGCGAGCGCGACAGACACAGAGCGAGCGCGAGACACAGAGCGAGCGCGAGACACAGAGCGAGCGCGACAGACACAGAGCGAGCGAGACACAGAGCGAGCGCGAGACACAGAGCGAGCGAGACACAGAGCGAGCGCGAGACACAGAGCGAGCGCGAGACACAGAGCGAGCGCGAGACACAGAGCGAGCGCGAGACACAGAGCGAGCGCGAGACACAGAGCGAGCGCGAGACACAGAGCGAGCGCGAGACACAGAGCGAGCGCGAGACACAGAGCGAGCGCGAGACACAGAGCGAGCGCGAGACACAGAGCGAGCGCGAGACACAGAGCGAGCGCGACAGACACAGCGAGCGAGAATAGAGAGACAGGAGAGACAGAGGAGAGACAGGAGAGAGAAGAGAGAGACAGGAGAGAGAAGAGAGAGACAGGAGAGACAGAGGAGAGACAGAGAGAGACAGAGAGAGACAAGAGAGACAGGAGAGAGAAGAGAGACAGGAGAGAGAATAGAGACAGGAGAGAGAATAGAGAGACAGGAGAGAGAATAGAGAGACAGGAGAGAGAATAGAGAGAGAGAGAAGCGAGAACCAGAGACACACTAAACTGTCAGCAGCCTCTAACTAAACTAGCTCTCATAAGAGTTAGGAAACCACATGGGTTAGTTAGTCTGGCATGAAGGAGACATAATGAAGCAGGGAAGAGAAATGAGGAGAGACAGAGACAAAGTACAGAATCAGTGAGCACAGCCTTGCCATTGAGAAGGGTAGACACAGGAAAACCTGGCTCCCTGTAGAGGAAAGGCTGTGAAACCACTGCACAACAGCAGAACCTGAGACAGAGCTGCATTTCCTGACAAAATGTCAAAAATATAAAACAATTAGAGTGTCATTTCCCCAAATTTGAAACCCTTATTCAAGGTGAAACACACACACACACACACAAAATCCATGTCTCACAACTTAAAAATCCTTCTTTAACCCGTCTCCTCCCCTTCATCTACACTGACTGAAATTGGATTTAACAAGTGACGGCAATAAGGGATCATAGCTTTCACCTGGTCATGGAATACTCAGTAGACTCACCTGGACTCACCTGGTCAGTTCTATCTCATGGTAGAAACTGGGTGGTTGGAGCCCTGAATGCTGATTGGCTGAAAGTATTTTATTTTATTTAAACCTTTATTTAACTAGGCAAGTCAGTCAAAAACAAATTCTTATTTACAATGACGGCCAACACTGGCCAAACCTGGACGACGCTGGGCCAGATGTGCGCCGCCCTATGGGACTCCAAATGCCGGCCGGTTGTGATACAGCCTGGAATCGAACCAGGGTCTGTAGTGATGCCTTAACCCGCCGCGCCACTCGTGACTAAATCAGACCGTATACCACGGGTATGACAAAACATTTATTTTTACTGCTCTAATTACGTTGGTAACCAGTTTATAACAGCAATAAGGCACCTTGGAGGTTTGTGGTACATGGCCAATATACCACAGCTAAGGGCTGAGTCCAGGCACTCAGGGTCTGTAGTGATGCCTTAACCCGCCGCGCCACTCGTGACTAAATCAGACCGTATACCACGGGTATGACAAAACATTTATTTTTACTGCTCTAATTACGTTGGTAACCAGTTTATAACAGCAATAATCACCTTGGGCAGTTTGTGAGACATGGCCAATAACCACAGCTAAGGGCAAGAATAAGAGCTGGGCCGCCGTGGTATAGAGCCATATAAGAGCTGGGCAGGCCTTATTACTTAAATATACTCAGTGTATATTTGCTGTATGTGTGAAAGAGAAAAAGAAAGAGCCCCAGCCAAGTGATCCACTACAGGGCAGCCCTGTAGAGAGCAGGGATAAGAGCTGGGCAGCCCTGTAGAGAGCAGGGATAAGAGCTGGGCCGCCCTGTAGAGAGCAGGGATAAGAGCTGGGCAGCCCTGTAGAGAGCAGGGATAAGAGCTGGGCAGCCCTGTAGAGAGCAGGGATAAGAGCTGGGCAGCCCTGTAGAGAGCAGGGATAAGAGCTGGGCAGCCCTGTAGAGAACAGGGATAAGAGCTGGGCAGCCCTGTAGAGAACAGGGATAAGAGCTGGGCAGCCCTGTAGAGAGCAGGGAAGAGCTGGGCAGCCCTGTAGAGAGCAGGGATAAGAGCTGGGCAGCCCTGTAGAGAGCAGGGATAAGAGCTGGGCCGCCCTGTAGAGAGCAGGGATAAGAGCTGGGCCGCCCTGTAGAGAGCAGGGATAAGAGCTGGGCCCTGTAGAGAACAGGGATAAGAGCTGGGCCCTGTAGAGAACAGGGATAAGAGCTGGGCCCTGTAGAGAGCAGGGATAAGAGCTGGGCCCTGTAGAGAGCAGGGATAAGAGCTGGGCTGGCGTCATGTTGATCATGATTAGACAGGCAATCCTCCAAAAGGGGAATGAAATCTGATCCATGACTCAACAGTATAAACTCTACAGTCTCCTGCAGAGCTGCTCCATCACCCTCTGAATGGCACACTATGTCTCAATCGTCTCCGGCCTTAAAAATCCTTCTTATAAACCTGTCTCCTCCCCTTCATCTACACTGATTGAACGTGGATTTAACAAGTGACGACAATAAGGGATCATAGCTTTCACCTGGTCATGGAATACTCAGTGAATATACTCCTGCTGTGGTTGTATGACTGTACAGAATCAATGAACAGTTTGTTGAAAGCCCCCCCCCCCCCCCATCTTTCCTTCAATAATGCCCAGAGCCAGGTAATACCAGGTAATACCAGACAAGGACACAAGACTGTATAAGAGGGTCCTGTGTGTGTAAACCCTGTCTAGTATAAGTGTGTGTGTGTAAACCCTGTCAAGAATAAGTGTGTGTGTGTGTCCTGTCTAGTATAAGTGTGTGTGTGTACCCTGTCTAGTATAAGTGTGTGTGTGTACCCTGTCTAGTATAAGTGTGTGTGTGTACCCTGTCTAGTATAAGTGTGTGTGTGTACCCTGTCTAGTATAAGTGTGTGTGTGTGTGTGTGTGTGTGTGTGTGTGTGTGTTACGTACGCAGGGCGAGCCTCCAGTATAAGTGTGTGTGTGTGTGAACCCTGTCTAATATAAGTATGTGTGTGTGTGTGTGTGAACCCTGTCTAATATAAGTATGTGTGTGTGTGTGAACCCTGTCTAATATAAGTGTGTGTGTGTGTGTGTGTGAACCCTGTCTAATATAAGTGTGTGTGTGTGTGTGTGTGTGTGTGTGTGTGTGAACCCTGTCTAATATAAGTGTGTGTGTGTGTGTGTGTGTGTGTGTGTGAACCCTGTCTAATATAAGTGTGTGTGTGTGTGTGTGTGTGTGAACCCTGTCTAATATAAGTGTGTGTGTGTGTGTGTGTGAACCCTGTCTAATATAAGTGTGTGTGTGTGTGTGTGTGTGTGTGTGTGTGTGTGAACCCTGTCTAATATAAGTGTGTGTGTGTGTGTGTGTGTGTGAACCCTGTCTAATATAAGTGTGTGTGTGTGTGTGTGTGTCTGAACCCTGTCTAATATAAGTGTGTGTGTGTGTGTGTGTGTGTGTGTGTGTGTGTGTGTGTGTGAACCCTGTCTAATATAAGTGTGTGTGTGTGTGAACCCTGTCTAATATACGTGTGTGTGTGTGTGTGGTGTGTACCCTGTCTAATATAAGTGTGTGTGTGTGTACCCAGTCTAATATAAGTATGTGTGTGTGTGTGTGTGTGTGTGTGAACCCTGTCTAATATAAGTATGTGTGTGTGTGTGTGTGTGAACCCTGTCTAATATAAGTATGTGTGTGTGTGTGTGTGTGTGTGTACCCTGTCTAATATAAGTATGTGTGTGTGTGTGTGAACCCTGTCTAATATAAGTATGTGTGTGTGTGTGTGTACCCTGTCTAATATAAGTGTGTGTGTGTATGTGTGTGTGAACCCTGTCTAATATAAGTGTGTGTGAACCCTGTCTAATATAAGTGTGTGTGTGTGTGTGTGAACCCTGTCTAATATAAGTGTGTGTGTGTGTGTGTGTGTGTGTGAACCCTGTCTAATATAAGTGTGTGTGTGTGTGTGTGAACCCTGTCTAATATAAGTGTGTGTGTGTGTGTGTGTGTGTCTAATATAAGTGTGTGTGTGTGTGTGTGTGTGTGTGTGAACCCTGTCTAATATAAGTGTGTGTGTGTGTGTGTGTGTGTGTGTGTGTGTGTGTGTGTGTGTGAACCCTGTCTAATATAAGTGTGTGTGTGTGTGTGTGTGTGAACCCTGTCTAATATAAGTTTGTGTGTGTGTGTGTTACGTACGCCGGGCAGCCTCCAGTATAAGTGTGTGTGTGTGTGTGTTACGTACGCAGGGCGAGCCTCCAGTATAAGTGCTGTGGTGGAGTTGGGCTCAAAGTCCAGGTTCTTCCTGACACTCTGTCTAGGAGACGAGGGACTGTGTCCAGGTCCAGCTCTGCTAGTGTTACTTTCACATTCCTAGAACAGACACAAAAACACACACTCAAAACATAGTGTACACACACACACACACACACACACTTACCTCACACGTACAATGCAAATATCAGATTTCAGGAGAGAAACAGGTTTTATTTGCCAAGGTCCTACCTGTCAATTTGAGTCTCATATTCCTTTAGGAAAACTGCACAGACACCCAAAGGATATAGTCAAAAGATACAATGAAATATCAAGACAACAAGTGGCTTTATTCACCCGACTGAACAACCAGGAAATCCTTGAAATGTAACGGCTCTGTAGACGTGACGAGCTGAATCCTCAACGGGATTTGTTGACAGATCCATGGTCTGGTAAAACTACATTTAAACTAAAAACAGGGATATGTTGACAGATCCATGGTCTGGTAAAACTACATTTAAAAAAACTAAAAACAGGGATATGTTGACAGATCCATGGTCTGGTAAAACTACATTTAAAAAACAGGGATATGTTGACAGATCCATGGTCTGGTAAAACTACATTTAAAAACTAAAAACAGGGATGTGTTGACAGATCCATGGTCTGGTAAAACTACATTTAAACTAAAAACAGGGATGTGTTGACAGATCCATGGTCTGGTAAAACTACATTTAAAAAAACTAAAAACAGGGATATGTTGACAGATCCATGGTCTGGTAAAACTACATTTAAAAAAACAGGGATATGTTGACAGATCCATGGTCTGGTAAAACTACATTTAAACTAAAAACAGGGATGTGTTGACAGATCCATGGTCTGGTAAAACTACATTTAAAAAACTAAAAACAGGGATATGTTGACAGATCCATGGTCTGGTAAATCTACATTTAAACTAAAAACAGGGATTTGTTGACAGATCCATGGTCTGGTAAAACTACATTTAAAAAACTAAAAACTGGGAGCATCTTATGAAAGCTCAGTCTGGATCAGACTCAGCTCATAGAGAAAAGCTTCATTTCCACTGAAGACTTATTTTATCCCTCGGCCCACTTTCTCTCTCTCACACACACACACACACACACACTTATACTGGAGGCTCGCCCTGCGTACGTAACACACACACTTATACTGGAGGCTCGCCCTGCGTACGTAACACACACACTTATACTGGAGGCTCGCCCTGCGTACGTAACACACACTTATACTGGAGGCTCGCCCTGCGTATGTAACACACACACACACTTATACTGGAAGCGCGCCCTGCGTACGTCACACACACACACACCACACATACTTATACTGGAGGCTCGCCCTGCGTACGTAACACACCCCTCCCCCCCTGGACCTTAGTGTCCCCTATCTAATGAGTGCGTCCCTCTGTGTGTCACAGAGCTGGGCGCGTGACGCCCTGGCCATTGGGGCGCGTGACGCCCTGGCCATTGGGGCGCGTGACGCCCTGGCCATTGGGGCGCGTGACGCCCTGGCCATTGGGGCGCGTGACGCCCTGGCCATTGGGGCGCGTGACGCCCTGGCCATTGGACCTCCGGCCACAGGAGCAGTTAAACAATGACAGAGAGTTGACTCACTCACAGGGGGGTGTGTGTGTGTGTGTGTGTGTGTGTGTGTGTGCGGCACAAAGAGGCCACAGCCTGAGTCAACAGAGAGATGGGCCTGTACTGTAAGATGTAGAGGCAGAGTGATCCGTGTGTGATGGAGGATCAGTACAGTGGCTGGTTGAGAGATGGGGCTGTACTGTAAGATGTAGAGGCAGAGTGATCCGTGTGTGATGGAGGATCAGTACAGTGGCTGGTTGAGAGATGGGGCTGTACTGTAAGATGGAGAGGCAGAGTGATCCGTGTGTGATGGAGGATCAGTACAGTGGCTGGTTGAGAGATGGGGCTGTACTGTAAGATGGAGAGGCAGAGTGATCCGTGTGTGATGGAGGATCAGTACAGTGGCTGGTTGAGAGATGGGGCTGTACTGTAAGATGTAGAGGCAGAGTGATCCGTGTGTGATGGAGGATCAGTACAGTGGCTGGTTGAGAGATGGGGCTGTACTGTAAGATGTAGAGGCAGAGTGATCCGTGTGTGATGGAGGATCAGTACAGTGGCTGGTTGAGAGATGGGGCTGTACTGTAAGATGTAGAGGCAGAGTGATCCGTGTGTGATGGAGGATCAGTACAGTGGCTGGTTGAGAGATGGGGCTGTACTGTAAGATGGAGAGGCAGAGTGATCCGTGTGTGATGGAGGATCAGTACAGTGGCTGGTTGAGAGATGGGGCTGTACTGTAAGATGGAGAGGCAGAGTGATCCGTGTGTGATGGAGGATCAGTACAGTGGCTGGTTGAGAGATGGGGCTGTACTGTAAGATGTGATATCACCATATTGTTATTATGAGCCGTGCATGGTCCTGAAACGGGATCATTCATTCTAAAGGTTTTCTCCACTCCGACGGTTTTACACTCAAACAAACTAGGACAAAACTGACAAAGTTATTGATGATGTTATTGATGATGTTATTGATGATGTTATTGATGATGTTATTGATCATGTCTATTTATGTTGTCTGAAAAGGTCACGCTCAGGCCAGCTACTATTCTATGAATGCTTAATGAATAAGAAGCAACTGATTCTAGTATAAATATGTGTTTGTAGGAACAGTTTCCAAGGTCGCGTAGTGTCGCTGTAAAGGGCCCTACTGGGCAATGTGCACATTGGGGTCATCTTAAAGGAGGAAGCCAGGCGTGAGGCACAACCTACTGCGATGGTTCCCCCTGTCACTGCCAACAAAGGAGGGCCACTGCACTTGGGGAAATCAGGAGGTGAGATTCTCTGAGTGCTGTCTCCTATGTTGTAGAGGAGAGAGAGACAGAGAGAGAGACAGAGAGCGCCAGAGACAGAGAGAGACAGAGAGAGCGAGAGACAGAGAGAGCGAGAGACAGAGAGAGCGAGAGACAGAGAGAGCGAGAGACAGAGAGAGCGAGAGACAGAGAGAGACAGAGAGAGGGAGACACAGAGAGCGTGACACAGAGAGCGTGACACAGAGAGCGTGACACAGAGAGCGTGACACAGAGCTGCTTCAGTTTCAACTGAACAGAGCGCTAGGACCATTCCCCAGGACTACCTGACATGATGACTCCTTGCTGTCCCCAGTCCACCTGGCCGTGCTGCTGCTTCAGTTTCAACTGTTCTGCCTTATTATTATTCGACCATGCTGGTCATTTATGAACATTTGAACATCTTGGCCATGTTCTGTTATAATCTCCACCCGGCACAGCCAGAAGAGGACTGGCCACCCCACATAGCCTGGTTCCTCTCTAGGTTTCTTCCTAGGTTTTGGCCTTTCTAGGGAGTTTTTCCTAGCCACCGTGCTTCTACACCTGCATTGCTTGCTGTTTGGGGTTTTAGGCTGGGTTTCTGTACAGCACTATGTGACATCAGCTGATGTAAGAAGGGCTATATAAATACATTTGATTTGATTTTGATTTGAGAGAGGGAGAGAGAGAGGGAGCGATAGAGAGAGAGAGGGAGACAGAGAGCGATGGATAACAAAAGTGAGATGGATTGGTGGAGGAGGAAGAGGTCAGAGACACTATTGAGTGATGGAAACCCATGTGATGTATGATGGAGATATGTGAGCTGGTGATTCAGAGAGACAAGCATGTGGCTGCAGACAGGCTGGGCTAGGCAGGACTGCTGCTCAGAGCACAGGGCTGAAAGAGACAGAGCTGTTACTACACCGTGTTGAGTCACTGATTGAAGCGCGAGAGAAAGAATTCACATTTTTATTTACATTTTTTAAATGTAACCTTTATTTAACTAAGTAAGTCAGTTAAGAACAAATTCTTATTTACAAGGATGACCTACACCGGCCAAACCCGGACGACGCACTCCCAATCACAGCCGGTTGTGAAACATCCTGGAATCGAACCGGGGTGTCTGTAGTGATGCCTCTAGCACTGTGAGGCCTTAGACCGTTGCGCCACTCGGGAGCCCCCACATTGCAGGATCAGAGCCACTACTCTCAAACTCTTTCCATGCTCACTTTCTCTCTCTCTAATGTAAAGCATTATCACCCCACTGCAGAGACCCAGATTCAGCAGACAGTACTTAGAGCTTACTAAGCCAGAGTTGGCATACCATTCAGATTCTTCCAAGGGCCTGTTTCCTTGCCACACACGCAGTACTTTCCCGTGCTGAAATTATGCTTTTACAGATACTGCATTACAACTATGGAACAACATTTTAACTTAAATTAAACAGAGTCCAGAGCCGTATATAACCACATATCACACTGCTCTGGCTGAGTCCATGCTTGAGTCCTGTCAGCATATAGGTCAAGTGAACTAAAGGGGACTGGTGACAGACAGTACAATGTTCTAAAGACTGTAGTGAATGGGGGTGAGCAACCGGGGAGGAAGCCTTCCCAGCTAGCCAGGGGATTGGGGGGGGGAGCACTACTGACCGAAGGGGAGCAGAAATCTGGCACCTCTGCAACGACATTGCAGGTGCCTCAAGCAAGGTGAAAGGAAACACAGGCTGTCTGAGCGTGAGAGAGAAAACGAGAGAGGGAAGAGGAAAATGAGTGTGTGTGTGTTACATAAATGGTAAGGAATATTCTGCCCCACCACACAAAAAAGGGTTCTCCCATTCTGCCCTACCACGCAAAAAGGGTTCTCCCATTCTGCCCTACCACGCAAAAAGGGTTCTCCCATTCTGCCCTACCACGCAAAAAGGGTTCTCCCATTCTGCCCTACCACGCAAAAAGGGTTCTCCCATTCTGCCCCACCACGCAAAAAGGGTTCTCCCATTCTGCCCCACCACGCAGAAAGGGTTCTCCTATTCTGCCCCACCACGCAAAAAGGGTTCTCCCATTCTGCCCTACCACGCAAAAAGGGTTCTCCCATTCTGCCCTACCACGCAAAAAGGGTTCTCCCATTCTGCCCTACCACGCAAAAAGGGTTCTCCCATTCTGCCCAACCACGCAAAAAGGGTTCTCCCATTCTGCCCTACCAAGCAAAAAGGGGTCTCCCATTCTGCCCTACCACGCAAAAAAGGGTTCTCCTATTCTGACTTTTATTTACTTTGGTTTAACTTTATGCAGTTACTGCTAACATCACCCCCCATTCTCTCTAAAACACAGAGCGTTACCTGTCTCGAGGGGAACATGCATAGTTACGACAAGGCCAGTATTTCATTAACTTACGCTAATTTCCTGGTGATCTGTCTGTCTGCCTGCCGCCGTTGGCACAGCGTTCTGATGGCAGGATACTTGTCCACGTGATTAAACATGTATTTAATGGTCGCAAAAATTACAACTAATTTTCTACCAAATGAGCAGTTGGTGCCTTTTTGCTTTGTAGGGCAGTACAGTCACGATAGCCAACTGCTTCCCCTTCCTCACTAGTCACAGGCTGAGAGAGCAGTTTATTGCATGGCCTCGGATTAGTAGCGTAGTAAACACATCTACCAAACAGACGGTTGGCGTCTCACCCATCCCCTCACCCCGACGGCAGAATCCTATTTCAGCGACCACAAACACATGGAACTAACAGCCTCTGTGTGAATGAGCCTTTCACTGCTACTGCTAGGATGTCATAACATTGACTTGGTGTTTGTTCGGCGTCGAGGCTGGCCACGTAATCAAATAGTGAGATGGGCTTTAGTGCTTTTAGCGACTCCAGTGGCAACGGTATCCCAGGGTTACCCGTCTCGAGGGGAACATGCATAGTTACGACAAGGCCAGTGTTTCATTAACTTACTCTCATTTCCTGGTGATGTAAGAGGTTCTCTTAGGGCCTGTCTGTCTGTCTGCCTGCCGCCGTTGGCACAGCGTTCCGATGGCGTTGGAGAGGACAAACAGGCTTAGCAATAAGCACAGCGACAGTACAGGGTATAGTCGAGGGGTTACCTGTAGAAGCAATGCCTTACTGACATTAAAATTGCCACTAAAAAGAGGCTGATTAAGTTGTATTGTAATAGTCTACTGCTAGACAGGGCAGACTGACAACAAAATGGAAGAAATTTGGGTTTTTTCTATGAACCATGTGAAGACCACTAGCAAGGGGCCAAAACCACTGCAGAAGCACAGCTCCTTCCAATCCACTACTTTTAATGGTGTTGAACATACGCTCGTCTAGTGCACAGCCAGGAAATGTTTGGAAAGTCCATTTCCAGCACTGGGTCAGGACCGAGCAGTCCACATCTCGTTCCTTCTCTCCCGCAATATATACATATAGATATATGAGTGAGTGAGTGAACAAACACCAGACACTTCCACAGGGAAAACATTAGGGCTCGGAACTGCCAGGGACCTCACGATACAATATTATCATGATACTTAGGTGCCGATACGATACATATTGCGATTCTATATGTATCGCAATTCGATACTGTGATTTTATTGCGTTTCAAATGTTACAAACATATTGCTCACCATATGTCTGCGTCAGTCATGGAAATAAAAGTGCTGAAAACAAAATTGTCTTCCTATTTCAAAAAGAAAAGGAGAACAAGCTATGAAGGAAGAACACTGGAGTTTGTTCAGGTGCAGCCAACTAGGGCAAAAATATTAAAATATTGTCAAAACGATACGATATATAGTCAAAAATAATATCCCGATATTTAACTGTACTCACCCCCCCATCATTACTAGAATGCATGAGTCTACCGCAAAACAACACTTCTACAGGGAAAACAGCAGCCTGTTGTGTTTCATAGACAGCTCGTATTACAACAGATACACGAATGGACAAATCTAATACAAGTACATTGGTCATCAGAAGCTGGCAAAATACCTTTAAAAAAAAAAAAAGAAATTCACACACACTTCACCTCAGAGAGATGAGCTGAAAGAGGATGTGTAAAAGCTAAGCCCTTGCTGTCCTCTACCTCCCGCTGTCTCTCCATCATCCCATCTCTTTCTACTCCCTCATTTTTCCTTCTGTCAGACAGGGGGAGAGAGAACGAGAGAGGAGAGACTGTAGACTGCTGTGATCGCCCCCTCATCGCATCGAGCTGACACAAACACACAGACAAAACACACACACACACACACTCACCATGGACGCTACAGTTTCCGTACAGACACCCAGAACAACCAAGAGGGTTTAAACTCCACAAACCGTCATGGCTGCTCCCGTTGGCCCAGCTACAGCCCACACAGAGGACGAAGTGGTCAGGGTGACAGCGGGCCTGTCGATAGGACACACCCCCTGCTGGAGGTGATGCATGATACCGCCTCCTCTCCCTCTGTCACTCAATCCCTCTCTCTCTCCACCCTCTCAGCGTGCAGACGCAACACTGAGGCACTGAATCAGTGAGGAACCTAGAGGATCAGTGTGTGTGAGAGAGAGTGTCTGCAGCGTCTCGCTCTATTAGTCGCTGGGCTGAAAAAGGAGCCAGCCACTTTAAATCAACCCCAGAGTGATGAATACAGCATCCATTTCTCATCCACTCGGCACTCTGACAGCGATGCCTTGGGGTCAGCTTTTTATTCTCTCCCTACATTTCCCTCCCCGTCTCTCTGAATTATAGCCTGCTTGGTCTTGAAGATGGTGACGTCAGTGAGTCTTTGTTCTTCCGTGTCCAGCAACTCTGTTTAGCCTCAGAGGGGAGGGCCTAAGCTAACGGGGAACAGGGATTGGTTGATTTCCAGGTGATTGACGGGTAAGTACCGGTGGGACAAGGGGGGCTATGAAACAACTACATTTCCTGCAGGTAACGGGGGGCTCGATAATTGAATTCCGGCCGAGCACTCTCACAGGGCTAAAAGTTATTGATGAAAGAAAAAGGGCTTATAGTGTTATGGTGAAATGAAAGCAGGAGAAAAACAGCAGCAAACTAAGAAAACACAGACTTATTGCCCACCGGACATTGGCCACACCCCCTGCCATCAGCCAGCGGTTGCCATGGCGAGACAAGTGTCCAGACAGGTGCTGAAAATCTAGCCTTGCCATCCGAGCCCAGGCACCAGGGATAGGGTTACCACCGGAGGTGAAAATGCTTTACGCTAGACCAGGTTAACAGTGGAGGGGATAGGTGTTGTAGCCCGCCCGGGTTAGAAAAACGACTCTGTCCACACTGAAAGGATAAAATGGTAGAGAAAGGCGTGACTTGTTGGCCTCTTTAAATCGGAGGACCCTGGTTAATGCTTTCACGTCAAGGTTCACACTATCACTGTAGTCGGATACAACGATGGCAAATGTGTGATGGTTATAGGCAGGTTATATATACACACACACACACAGTACCAGTCAAAATTTTGGACACACAAAGGGTTTTTCTTTATTTTTACTATTTTCTACATTGTAGAATAATCCTGAATACATAATAACACATATAGAATCATGTAGTAACAAACAAAAAAAGTTAAATAAAACTAAATATATTTTATATTCTTCTGTAAATTAAGTAGCCACAATTTTCCTTGATGACAGCTTTGCACACTCTTGGCATTCTCTCAACCAGCTTCACCTGGAATGCTTTTTGATGTGCTAAGCACTTGTTGGCTACTTTTCCTTCACTCTGTGGTACAACCCATCCCAAACCACCTCAATTGGGTTGAGGTCATCTGATGCAGTACTCCATCACTCTCCTTGGTCAAATAGCTCTTACAGAGACTGGAGTTGTGTTGGGTCATTGTCCTGATGAAAAACAAATGAGTGGGATAAAGCGCAAACCAGGTGGGATGGCGTATCACTGCAGAATGCTGGTTAAGTGTGACTTGAATTATAAATAGATTTACCGAAAGTGTCACTAGCAAAGCACCCCCACACCACCTCCTCCATGCTTCACAGCGGGAACTACACATGCGGAGATCATCCATTTACCAAACTAAGGCAAAGGGTGGATACTTTGATGAATCTCAAATATATATTTTTTTATTTGTTTTTGATAACTACATGATTCAATGTTTTGATGTAGTAAAATAGAAATCCTTGAATGAGTAGGTATCCAAAACTTTGACTGGTACTGTGTGTATGTACAGTTGAAGTCGGAAGTTTACATACACCTTAGCCAAATACGTTTATTAGTTTACATACCCTACATTACTCATCTCATATGTATATACTGTACTCTTATCATCTACCGCATCTCGCCTATGCCGTTCTGTACCATCACTCATTCATATATCTTTATGTACATATTCTTTATCCCTTTACACTTGTGTGTGTATAAGGTAGTAGTTTTGGAATTGTTAGGTTAGGTTACTCGTTAGTTATTACTGCATTGTCGGAACTAGAAGCACAAGCATTTCGCTACACTCGCATTAACATCTGCTAACCATGTGCATGTGACAAAAAAAATTGATTTGATTTTGAACTCAGTTTTTCACAATTCCTGAGATTTAATCTTAGTAAAAATTCCCTGTCTTAGATCAGTTAGGATCACCACTTTATTTTAAGAATGTGAAATGTCAGAATAATAGTAGAGAGAATGATTTATTTCAGCTTGTATTTCTTTCATCACATTCCCAGTGGGTCAGAAGTTTACATACAATCAAATAGTATATGGTAGCATTGCCTTTAAATTGTTTAACTTAGGTAAAACGTTTCGGGTAGCCTTCCACAAGCTTCCCAAAATAAGTTGGGCGAAATTTGACCAATTCCTCCTGACAGACCTGGTGTAACGGAGTCCGGTTTGTAGGCCTCCTTGCTAGCACATGCTTTTTCAGGTCTGCCCACAAATGTTCTATGGGATTGAGGTCAGGGCTTTGTGATGGCCACTCCAATACCTTGACTTTGTTGTCCTTAAGCCATAACTGTGGAAGTATGCTTGGGGTCATTGTCCATTTGGAAGACCCATTTGCGACCAAGCTTTAACTTGATGTCTTGAGAAGTTGCTTCAATATATCCACATAATTTTCCTACATCATGATGCTATCTATTTTGTGAAGTGCACCAGTCCCCCTTGCAGCAAAGCACCCCCACAACATGATACTGCCACCAATGTGCTTCACGGTTGGGATGGTGTTCTTCGGCTTGCAAGCCTCCCCCTTTTTCCTCCAAACGTAACGATGGTCATTATGGCCAAACGGTTCTATTTTTGTTTCATCAGACCAGAGGACATTTCTCCAGAAAGTACTATCTTTGTCCCCATGTGCAGTTGCAAACCGTAGTCTGGCTTTTTTAATGGTGGTTTTGGAGCAGTGGCCTCTTCCTTGCTCAGGGGCCTTTCAGGTTATGTCGATATAAGACTTGTTTTACTGTGGATATAGATACTGTTGTACCTGTTCCCTCTAGCCTCTTCACAAGGTCCTTTACTGTTGTTCTGGGACTGATTTGCACTTTTCGCACCAAAGTACGTTAATCTCTAGGAGACAAGAACGCGTCTCCTTCCTGAGCAGTATGACAGCTGCGAGGTCCCATGGTGTTTATACTTGCGTACTATTGTTTGTACAGATGAACGTGGTACATTCAGGCATTTGGAAGTTGCTCCCAAGGATGAACCAGAATTGTGGAGGGTGACAATTTTCTTTCTGCAAGCAAAGACATAAAATGATGTCAATTAGCCTATCAGAAGCTGCTAAAGCCATGACATTATTTTCGGGGATTTTCCAAGTTGTTTAAAGGGCACAGTCAACTTAGTGTATGTAAACTTCTGACCCACTGGAATTGTGATACAGTGATATATAAGTGAAATAATCTGTCTCAACAATTGTTGGAAAAATTACTTGGACTCCTTGTTCCTCTTTACGCCGAAGATAGTTCGTAATGACTTTCCCTGTATGTTTGGGGTCGTTGTCATGCTGAAGAATAAATTTGGGGCCAATCAGATGCCTCCCTGATGGTATTGCATGATGGATAAGTATCTGCCCGTACTTCTCAGCATTGAGGAGACCATTAAATCTGACCAAATACCCAACTCCATTTGCAGAAATGCAGCCCCAAACTTGCAAGGAACCTCCACCATGCTTCACTGTTGAACCTCCACCATGCTTCACTGTTGACCGCAGGCCTTCATTCGTGTACCGCTCTCCGGCCCTTCGGCGAACAAACTGCCTTCTGCTACAGCCAAATATCTGACTCATCAGTCCAGAGCACCTGCTGACATTTTTCTGCGTTTTTGTGCATAGTTGAGTCGCTTGGCCTTGTTTCCACATCGGAGGTATGGCCTTTAGACCGCAAGTCTTCCATGAAGGCCACTTCGGACCCGACTTCTCCGGACAGTAGATGGGTGTTCCAGGGTCCCACTGTTTTCTGACAATTCTGAGCTGATGGCACTGCTGGACATCTTCCGGTTGCGAAGGGAAGTAGGCATGATGTGTCTTTCATCTGCTGCAGTAAGTTTCCTTAGCCACGGCGTCAACGGTCCTCAACGCTGCCCGTTTCTCTGTGCTTCTTCTTCAAAAAAAGAGCTTGGACAGCACATCTGGAAACCCCTGTCTGCCTGGGAGAGACCTTACTGATGCAGTATAACTCCCTCATGTCTTGTTGCTGGGCTCAGTCTTGCCATGTGTATGACTTTTGACAGTAAACGGTCTTCAGCAACCTCACCTTGTTAGCTGAGTTTGGCTGTTCCTCACAGTGTTATTCCTCCTACACAGCTGTTTCAGTTCATGATTGTGTTTCAACCTACATATTGAATTGATGATCATTAGCACCTGTTTGGTATAATTGTTTAATCATACACTGGACTATATGCCTACCACATCCCTGACTTTGTGCGTGTGTACCTACAATAATTAATGCTGTTTTGAAGGCAAAGGGTGGTCACAACAAATATGGATTTGATTTAGATGTTTCTTCTGTTCACTCACTTTGTATTTTTGTTCATTGATAAAACTTGAATATTAAACATGTCTATTTTTTGAAAGCATTCTTACTTTATAGCATTTTTTCACACCTGCCTAAAACTCTTGCAAGGTACTGTATATAAATAAATAAACAAACATAGGCCCTTCAGCGGACGCTTTTATCCAAAGCGACTTACAGTCGTACATTTTAGAATTGGTGGTCCTGGGAGTTGAACCCATTATCGTGGTATTGCAAGCGCCATGCCCTACCAACTGAGCTACAGAGGTAAGTGGGTACAAGGGCAGACATGGGTCATCTCTGGCCCCACTGCCTATAGTCAAGCGGTGTTCCTGAAGGGCTTCTAATCCAAGCTAACAATCAACCCTAGCAGCAGCAGGTAAAGTTAGAGGATGAAGAGGTCCAGAAAAGACCTATATATAGAGTGAAGCTACTGCTCGTCCAGTTGTAGTCAGACATAATGTCAGGGCTCTGAGGAAGTATAGGCCTTTTTGTTAGGCTTTCTAGCATGGATTAAATTTGCTATAATTTTACATCTCGGCCACCTTGGTGTTTTTTACTTTTCATGGGGTCAGTGCGAGTACCTATGTAATTGTACAACAGGAAGTCGGTGGCACCTTAATTGGGGAGGATGGGCTCGTGGTAATGACTGGAGTGGAATGGTATCAAATATATCAAACACATGGTTTCCATGGTTTCAATGTGTTTGATGCCGTTCCATTCGCTCCGTTCCAGACATTATTATGAGCCGTCCTCCCCTCAGCAGCCTCCACTGAATTGTACAGATATTTGTTCTTCCATACAACAGCCACCATTCATAGTAGCCTGAGGACAGACCCGCATACTGCCGTTCTAAGTAAAGGCCTACCACAGGTATGTCAACACCGTGAGGGGGATGTCCTTAGACACAGAGCAGGTAACAGACCCGCATACTGCCCTTCTAAGTAAAGGCCTACCACAGGTATGTCAACACCGTGAGGGGGATGTCCTTAGACACAGAGCAGGTAACAGACCCGCATACTGCCCTTCTAAGTAAAGTAAATATTTCAGTGTTTGATCTAAGCAATCCGACGCTTGATTGACTTCATGATATTTATGGGTCTAAAACGCATGAATGCATTTAGCTCGATATAACTGTACCGCTTGACCTTTGAACCACAGCTGTGAAGATGTGATATCACTTTAGTACACTAACACTTTGTGTGAGTTTGTGTGTGAGTGTGAGACACAGGGGAACAGGATGCGAGTCCAGCAGCAAACAGAGACCAACTTCCCCCCTGACCAGTCCAAAGCATCACCGGGGGGGGCACACTGCCTGCCCTCCAGGACGTTGACAGCACCCGGTGTCACAAGAAAGCCAAGAAGCTCGACCTCGGCCACCCGGGCCACCATCTGCTCACGCAGCTACCATCTGGAAGGCGGAAATAGTACAGGTGCATAAAAGCTGGGACTGAGAGAGACTGAGAAAGAGCTTCTATCTCCAGGCCATCAGACTGTTAAACAGCCATCACTGGCCGGTCTCCACCCAGTACCCTGCCCAGAACCTTAGAGGCTGCTGCCCTATGTACATAGAGTCATTGAACTTTAAATCATGTTTACATACTGTTTCACCCACTTTATGTGTAGGGTGTTCACTCACTGCTCTAGAATGTAGTGAAATACTGGTCAATTCAAGAGGGTGATAAATAAATGAATGTCTAGACCTATTTTTGTTTAGCCTATGCCATTATGAATCACATTCAACTAATCATTAGATTGTACTCGACAATGTTATAACATGAATATGTTAACAGTGTTGATTAAATAACAACCATACATACATCCATACATACAACCATACATACAACCAACCATACATACAACCAACCATACATACAACCAACCATACATACAACCAACCATACATACAACCATACAACATACATACAACCAACCATACATACATACATACAACCATACATACAACCAACCAACCATACATACAACCAACCATACATACATACATACATACATACATACATACATACATCCATACAACCATACATACATACAACCATACATACATACAACCATACATACAACCATACATACATACATACATACAACCATACATACATACATACATACATACAACCATACAACCATACAACCATACATACATACATACATACCATACATACATACAACCATACATACAACCATACAACCATACAACCATACAACCATACATACAACCATACATACATACATACATACATACAACCATACATACATACAACCATACATACAACAACATACATACAACCATACATACATACAACCATACATACAACCATACATACATACAACCATACATACATACATACAACCATACATACATACATACAACCATACATACATACATACATACATACAACCATACATACAACCATACAACCATACATACAACCATACATACATACATACAACCATACAACCATACATACATACAACCATACATACAACCATACAACCATACATACAACCATACATACATACATACAACCATACATACAACCATACATACATACATACAACCATACATACATACAACCATACATACATACATACATACTGCTCAAAAAAAATAAAGGGAACACTAAAATAACATCCTAGATCTGAATGAATGAAATATTCCTATTAAATACTTTTTTCTTTACATAGTTGAATGTGCTGACAACAAAATCACACAAAAATTATCAATGGAAATCAAATTTATCAACCCATGGAGGTCTGGATTTGGAGTCACACTCAAAATTAAAGTGGAAAACCACACTACAGGCTGATCCAACTTTGATGTAATGTCCTTAAAACAAGTCAAAATGAGGCTCAGTAGTGTGTGTGGCCTCCACGTGCCTGTATGACCTCCCTACAACGCCTGGGCATGCTCCTGATGAGGTGGCGGATGGTCTCCTGAGGGATCTCCTCCCAGACCTGGACTAAAGCATCCGCCAACTCCTGGACAGTCTGTGGTGCAACATGGCGTTGGTGGATGGAGCGAGACATGATGTCCCAGATGTGCTCAATTGGATTCAGGTCTGGGGAACGGGCGGGCCAGTCCATAGCATCAATGCCTTCCTCTTGCAGGAACTGCTGACACACTCCAGCCACATGAGGTCTAGCATTGTCTTGCATTAGGAGGAACCCAGGGCCAACCGCACCAGCATATGGTCTCACAAGGGGTCTGAGGATCTCATCTCCGTACCTAATGGCAGTCAGGCTACCTCTGGCGAGCACATGGAGGGCTGTGCGGCCCCCCAAAGAAATGCCACCCCACACCATGACTGACCCACCGCCAAACCGGTCATGCTGAAGGATGTTGCAGGCAGCAGAACGTTCTCCACGGCATCTCCAGACTCAGTCACGTCTGTCACATGTGCTCAGTGTGAACCTGCTTTCATCTGTGAAGAGCACAGGGCGCCAGTGGCGAATTTGCCAATCTTGGTGTTCTCTGGCAAATGCCAAACGTCCTGCACGGTGTTGGGCTGTAAGCACAACCCCCACCTGTGGACGTCGGGCCCTCATACCACCCTCATGGAGTCTGTTTCTGACCGTTTGAGCAGACACATGCACATTTGTGGCCTGTTGGAGGTCATTTTGCAGGGCTCTGGCAGTGCTCCTCCTTGCACAAAGGCGGAGGTAGCAGTCCTGCTGCTGGGTTGTTGCCCTCCTACGGCCTCCTCCACGTCTCCTGATGTACTGGCCTGTCTCCTGGTAGCGTCGCCATGCTCTGGACACTACGCTGACAGACACAGCAAACCTTCTTGCCACAGCTCGCATTGATGTGCCATCCTGGATGAGCTGCACTACCTGAGCCACTTGTGTGGGTTGTAGACTCTGTCTCATGCTACCACTAGAGTGAAAGCACCGCCAGCATTCAAAAGTGACCAAAACATCAGCCAGGAAGCATAGGAACTGAGAAGTGGTCTGTGGTCACCACCTGCAGAACCACTCCTTTATTGGGGGTCTTGCTAATTGCCTATAATTTCCACCTGTTGTCTATTCCATTTGTACAACAGCATGTGAAATGTATTGTCAATCAGTGTTGCTTCCTAAGTGGACAGTTTGATTTCACAGAAGTGTGATTGACTTGGGAGTTACATTGTGTTGTTTAAGTGTTCCCTTTATTTTTTTGAGCAGTATATATATATATATATATTTTATTTTTTTCGGGTCTCTGACATTGCTCGTTCTGATATTAATTTCTATTTAATTTGTTATTGTTAGGTATTACTGCAATGTTGGACCTATAAACACAAGAATTTCTCAGCGATAACATCTGCAGATCTGTGAATGCGAGCAGGTCATGATTTGATTTTGACCCTCAGGTCACAGGGCCCCCCCATTAGGTTACATTTACCAAAGCTCTAGGAAGATTTGAGATCCTAATCAAATCTAAATCAACGCTGACCTTTTGCCCCCAGCTGTCTCAGCTGAGCCACAGTGTCAGTGTGATCCATATTACTGAGGGTAGTGGCTTGTATTAGGAATCAATGGCAACTTACAGATAACATGGATTAACAAATGAGGTAATGTTGTGAAGTAGGCCACAGTGAAGAGTGTAAAGGTTCATTTCATGGTGTGTGTGTGTGTACCTTGTGTATTTTCTGGGGTCCCTCCCATCTCTAGGGGGGTCCCTCCCATCTCTAGGGGGGACCCTACCAAACAGCTTCCAGCCTGGGTCCTTCTGCTCCACTGGCACAGTGTCCTTCACTTTCTTAGCAAACAGACTCCTGAGAGAGAGAGACAGAACATAGAAATTAGGACATAAAACCCAGAGCCAAAGCTGCACACACACACACACTCCCTCCACTACTAGGTCAACCCTGAGGCTAAGAACAACGATAATACAATGGCTGATGTGTGTGTGTGTGTGTGTGTGTGTGTGTGTGTGTGTGTGTGGTGCATGAGTGAGACAAGCACACTAGCAGAATTCATGGATTTAAACAAAGCCACACAACGAACCAGTGGAATGTTAAAAGACCCAGCTAAACCATACGAGGACTGGAGCAGGACAGGACAGGGTCAGTGAGATCAGGACAAGACAGGGTCAGTGACAGATCAGGACAGGACAGGGTCAGTGACAGATCACAACAGGACAGGGTCAGTGACAGATCAGGACAGGGTCAGTGACAGATCAGGACAAGACAGGGTCAGTGACAGATCAGGACAGGGTCAGATCAGGACAAGACAGGGTCAGTGACAGATCAGGACAGGACAGGGTCAGTGACAGATCAGGACAGGACAGGGTCAGTGACAGATCAGGACAGGACAGGGTCAGTGACAGGGTCAGCGGCAGATCGCGACAGGGTCAGTGACAGGACAGGGTCAGCGACAAATCGCGACAGGACAGGGTCAGCGACAGGGTCAGTGACAGGGTCAGCGGCAGATCGCGACAGGACAGGGTCAGCGACAGATCAGGACAGGGTCAGCGACAGATCGCGACAGGACAGGGTCAGCGACAGATCAGGACAAGACAGGGTCAGCGACAGATCAGGACAAGACAGGGTCAGCGACAGATCAGGACAAGACAGGGTCAGCGACAGATCAGGACAGGACAGGGTCAGCGACAGATCAGGACAGGACAGGGTCAGCGACAGACCAGGACAGGACAGGGTCAGCGGCAGACCAGGACAGGACAGGGTCAGCGGCAGACCAGGACAGGACAGGGTCAGCGGCAGACCACGACAGGGTCAGCGGCAGACCACGACAGGGTCAGCGGCAGACCACGACAGGGTCAGCGGCAGACCACGACAGGGTCAGCGGCAGACCACGACAGGGTCAGCGGCAGACCACGACAGGGTCAGCGGCAGACCACGACAGGACAAGGTCAGCGACAGGGTCAGCGACAGATCACGACAGGACAAGGTCAGCGACAGGGTCAGCGACAGATCAGGACAGGGTCAGCGACAGATCACGACAGGGTCAGCGACAGATCACGACAGGACAGGGTCAGCGACAGATCACGACAGGGTCAGCGACAGATCACGACAGGACAGGTTCAGTGACAGGGTCAGCGGCAGATCACGACAGGACAAGGTCAGCGACAGGATCAGCGACAGATCACGACAGGACAGGGTCAGCGACAGATCACGACAGGGTCAGCGACAGATCACGACAGGACAAGGTCAGCGACAGGGTCAGCGACAGATCACGACAGGACAAGGTCAGCAGGGTCACGACAGGGACAGCGACAGATCACGACAGGACAAGGTCAGCGACAGGGTCAGCGACAGATCACGACAGGGTCAGCGACAGATCACGACAGGATCAGCGAAAGATCACGACAGGACAGGGTCAGCGACAGATCACGACAGGACAGGGTCAGCGACAGATCACGACAGGACAGGGTCAGCGGCAGATCACGACAGGGTCAGCGGCAGATCACGACAGGACAAGGTCAGGACAGGGTCAGCGACAGATCACGACAGGACAGGGTCAGGTCAGCAGGACAGGGTCAGCGACAGATCACGACAGGACAGGGTCAGCGGCAGACCACGACAGGACAGGGTCAGCGGCAGACCACGACAGGGTCAGCGGCAGATCACGACAGGACAGGGTCAGCGGCAGATCACGACAGGACAGGGTCAGCGACAGATCACGACAGGACAGGGTCAGCGGCAGACCACGACAGGGTCAGCGACAGACCACGACAGGACAGGGTCAGCGACAGAGCACGACAGGACAGGGTCAGCGACAGAGCACGACAGGACAGTGTCAGCGACAGAGCACGACAGGACAGTGTCAGCGACAGAGCACGACAGGACAGGGTCAGCGACAGAGCACGACAGGACAGGGTCAGCGACAGAGCACGACAGGACAGGGTCAGCGACAGAGCACGACAGGACAGGGTCAGCGACAGACCACGACAGGACAGGGTCAGCGACAGAGCACGACAGGACAGGGTCAGCGACAGAGCACGACAGGACAGGGTCAGCGACAGAGCACTAGGCTACACCTCCATTTAAAATACTGTCTTGACTTAAAGTAGGTAGAGCTAGAGCACAGCGTAAGGAAGATAATAATCTGTGGGGTTGGCATTAAAGAGACAATCCACAGTTGAAATAATAAAGTAGGCATCCTCCCAGTGTTTTGGTAAAAAGCTGAGGGATAGGGCTGGAGAAATGTAACTACTCAAATTCTTAGACAGGGCTTTAGATGCTATGACTACTATCCATGATATCAACATTATCGTATTAACCATGTTGAGGCTTCTACAATGTAGTAAAACAAGATTCTATTTTGGGTTCTGAAGGGGTACAACTGAGCACCCCCCTATCCACATCGCCGGGACAGTAGTGGAGAGGGTAGTAAAGTTAAGTTCCTCGGCGTACACATCACGGACAAACTGAATTGGTCCACCCATACAGACAGCATGGTGAAGAAAGCGCAGCAGCCTCAGGAGGCTGAAGAAATTCGGCTTGTCACCAAAATACTCAAACTTCTACAGATACACGATCGAGAGCATCCTGTCGGGCTGTATCACCGCCTGGTACGGCAACTGCTCCGCCCACAACCGTAAGGCTCTCCAGAGGGTAGTGAGGTCTGCACAACGCATCACCGGGGGCAAATTACCTGCCCTCCATGACACCTACACCATCCGATGTCACAGGAAGGCCATAAAGATCATCAAGGACAACAACCACACGAGCCACTGCCTGTTCACCCCGCTATCATCCAGAAGGCGAGGTCAGTACAGGTGCATCAAAGCTGGGACCGAGAGACTGAAAAACAGCTCCTATCTCAAGGCCATCAGACTGTTAAACAGCCACCACTAACATTGAGTGGCTGCTGCCAACATACTGACTCAAATCCAGCCACTTTAATAATAGAAATTGAATCACTAGCCACTTTAAACAATGCCACTTAATATAATGTTTACATACCCTACATTACTCATCTCATATGTATATACTGTACTATTTAGGGGAGGTAGGGTAGCCTAGTGGTGTTGGACTAGTAACCGAAAGATTGCAAGTTCAAATCCCAGAGCTGACAATATGTCGTTCTGCCCCTGAACAGGCAGTTAACCCACTGTTCCTAGGCAGTCACTGAAAATAAGAATTTGTTCTTAACTGACTTGCCTAGTTAAATAAAAAGGTAAATTATAATCTACTGCATCTTGCCATCTTTATGTAATACATGTATCACTAGCCACTTTAAACAATGCCACTTTTATGTTTACATACCCTACATTACTCATCTCATATGTATATACTGTACTCGATACCATCTACTGCATCTTGCCTATGCCGTTCTGTACCATCACTCATTCATATATCTTTATGTACATATTCTTTATCCCTTTACACGTGTGTGTATAAGGTAGTAGTTTTGGAATTGTTAGTTAGATTACTAGTTGGTTATTACTGCATTGTCAGAACTAGAAGCACAAGCATTTCGCTACACTCACATTAACATCTGCTAACCATGTGTATGTGACAAATAAATTTAATTTGTTGATCTAAGATGAAAAAGGTATAATCTTCAAGAATCAATGGGTACATATCATTCATTTATAAGTCTGGCTAATCATTTACTAGAAATTAAGTCTGGCAATTCAAATCAAAATCAAATCAAATTTATTTATATAGCCCTTCGTACATCAGCTGATATCTCAAAGTGCTGTACAGAAACCCAGCCTAAAACCCCAAACAGCAAGCAATGCAGGTGTAGAAGCACGGTTAAGGTCTTATTCAATAAAAGGAAATGTTCTCACGTGTCCCATTGGATAAAACAGTTTGTACCAAGTACTGGATAAGACCTTCTAATAGTCTAAGAGAAGGACAGTCAGAACAGTAGGTTTAGCTGGGCTAGATGACGTTTAGAACCAAAACGCAAATCTCTATAATAACGCTTCACTTTCAAGTGGTCTTCATATATCCTTTTACAATAGCTTTTTAGCTTTTTCATGTCACCATCAACATAGCGCTTCAGGATACACAAAGAGACCATGGCTGGCTTCAATAAAAATAAAATAAAAAGTGGAACTGAGAGTGAAAAGAGCCAATTTCCTTGTCGTTAATAGAGGTTAGATAACAGCCTATAAAATGGCATGATGCCATCCAGTTCATTTCCTGTTTTCCGGTGGAGTGAGCTTCTCTTTTCCGCTAGCCAACGTGCTATCAGACCGGTAAGGTTACTACCAATGGTTAGAAAGCAGAACCTCTAATCAGAGTGAAAAGCAATTCCGGATAAAACACTGGATAAAAAAATAAGTAATTTGTTAAGTTGGTGACACAAGTCCTTTTAAGTGAAATGGATGCCTAAGTTACTAGGAGCACAAATTACCAACCCAGAAAGTATACTATGAATAAGGAATATTAGGGCAGCAGGTAGCCTAGTGGTTAGATCGTTGGGCCAGTAACCGAAAGGTTGCTAAATCAAATCCCTGAGCTGACAAGGTAAAAATATGTCGTTCTGTTCATGAACAAGGCAGTTAACCCACTGTTCCTAGGCAGTCATTGTAAATAAGAATTTGTTCTTAAATGACTTGCCTAGTTAAATAAAATGTTTAATGAATCATTTTTAAAAAACTAGGCAAGTTAAGCAAGTCAGTTAAGAACAAATTCTTATTTTCAATGACGGCCTAGGAACAGTGGGTTAACTGCCTTGTTCAGGGGCAGAACGACAGATTTGTACCTTGTCAGCTCGGGGATTTGAACTTGCAACCTATCGGTTACCAGTCCAATGCTCGAACCACTAGGCTACCCTACCCTGAATCCACTTCCCATACAGCACCTTAACTCTGGAAAGGGAACGTTAGGCCACACTCAAATTCACTGTAACAAAGCATATTACTTTGTGGCACGTCATTGATCACATATCCAAACATCAATACCTGCTCCCTGACACTCACACAGAGAGAGAAACACAGACAGCTGGCAAACTGTGTCGATGATTGAATCAAAACCGCAGAGTGAGTTACACCTTAACCCGTTGATCAGTTTATCAACCGAGAGACTCTGGAGGATACCGGTGAGAGAATGACGTCCGTTTGATATGACCGGTTTGACCCTGACCCCCCGAAGGATACCGGTGAGAGAATGACGTCTGTTTGATATGACCGGTTTGACCCCTGACCCCCCCCCCCAAGGATACCGGTGAGAGAATGACGTCTGTTTGATATGACCGGTTTGACCCCTGACCCACCCTAATGGAACCAGTCTCAAATGGCTTCGAAACGTAGAGATTCAGGACAGGGGCTTGCTTCTTCCCGTTGTGAAATGTCTCCCTAGTTTTCCAACCTATCGAAGTGTCTAGATGTGTACCCTTCAACCTGCCTAATGGTTGCCAAGATCAACAAGACCGCGGCCAGGAACTAGCCAATGAGTAGTTGGTCTTGCTTCAAACAATCTCAGTCTACTTCAAAGCACACAGGTAAAAAAAATAACTGCACTAGACAAACAGAACTTATAGCCAGTTTAAAGTAACCTACAATTACATTCAGATGTCCTTCAGCGTTACATAAAAGAAGAGGGACCTGCTGCTTCTGAAAAAGGCAGGAGAGAAAAAGCAATGAAGTGGATGAGAGGCAAAGACGTGGATTATCATTGGCACAGGCCATTCTGGCTTTCACAACTAACTCAAAACTGTAGTCTATATGTGAAACGGTCTCTAAAAGCTAGCTTGGTTAGCTTAACTAGACCTACCAGTGGTCACCATTGTTTTGACTTCTCAGTCTGGTTAGTTAACCAGGTTATATAGGAAAGAAAAATGGAAAGAAACCTCTCTGAATCAGGGAGGTGGGGAGGGCTGCCTCCATGTCGTCGGCGCTCAGGGGGTTAACTGCCTTGCTCAGGGGCAGAACGGCATATGTTTATCACCTTTCCAGGTTGGGGATTCGAACCAGCAACCTTTTGGTTACTGGCCAACGCCCTTAACCCCAAGACTTCCTGCTGCCAGGCATGGTTTGAACCTGAGCATTCTGCACCTTTGTGAAATAGGTAACTCCAGTTGCCCAAGTAAAGGTTCATGACCATTATCGGTGATCTGCCTGACCTGTCGATTATTCTGCGCCCAGGGAGCAACATCCAATCAAATTGCAACAAACATGCAACAATTTCAAAGAGTTAAAGTTCATATAAGGAAATCAGTCAATAGAAATGAATTAGGCCCTAATCTATGGACTTCACATGACTGGACAGGAGCCGTGGGTGGGCCTAGGAGGGCATAGGCCAACCCACCAGCTAATCAGAATGAGTTGTTCCCAGGGCCTCCGGGTGGCGCAGTGGTCTAGGGCACTGCATCGCAGTGCTAGCTGTGCCACCAGAGACTCTGGGTTCGCGACCGGGAGGTCCGTGGGGCGACGCACAATTGGCCTAGCGTCGGGACGGGCGCAGTGCACAATATTTTTTTAAAGTTCCCCACAAAACGGATGTGAAGGTCCTGGGCTGGCATGGTCTACGGTTGTGAGGCCGGTTGGATGTAATGCCAAAATCTCTAAAATGACGTTGGAGGTGATTTATGGTAGAGAAATTAAGATAAAACTCTCTGGCAACAGCTCTGATGGACATTCAAAGTCAGCATGCCAATTGCACGCTCCCTCAAAACTTGAGACATCTGTGGTATTGTGCGACAAAATTGCACATTTTAGAGTGAACTTTTATTGTCCCCCAGCACAAGGTGCACCTGTGTAATGATCATGCAGTTGAAATTTAATCAGCTTCTTGATATGCCACACCGTTCAGATGGATGGATTATCTTGGCAAAGGAGAAATGCTCACTAACAGGGATGTAAACAAAATGTGCCAAATATTTGAGAGAAATATGCTTTTTGGAAACTTTCTGGTTATCTTACATTTCAGGTCATGAAACCAACACCTTAGATATTGTGTAAATATTTTTCCAGTGTAGATAAAAGACAGGTGAGGTGCCTATGTGTCGCCAGTATGCACAAAATGTTCCTTCAAACTGATCATGCCTTATCAAGAAACATGTTTTGTGACGCACGAACGCACCTTCACCATGAGGGCACGTGTCACCTTCATGCCAAATACTTCAAACATGTTTTCCCATTCTGCCTCAGTGACAGCAACTGAAGCAATGCAAGCAAGCAATAGAAGAAATTTGACAAGGCGGTCGATGTGATGACAAAATGTGTCCATAAAAACATTTTTACATTTAAAATTAAAAATAATAAATCACAAGAATCAAGAAAGCCTAATGGATGTGTATATTGGATCTGTCTAACTTTTCTTTTCGTTTCTCATCTTGAGGAATATCATTACACAACCCTCTTCTTTTCCTTGCTGGACCTCATCCTTGGTTAAATGTCAGAAAGAGGTGTTGCCGAACAGCAACGTGCACTAGGGGCCGTGTGGACAGAACAGGAACGTGCACTAGGGGCCGTATGGACAGAACAGGAACGTGCACTAGGGGCCATGTGGACAGAACAGGAACGTGCACTAGGGGCCGTGTGGACAGAACAGGAACGTGCACTAGGGGCCGTGTGGACAGAACAGGAACGTGCACACAGTGTGACCGTGCATGTCAGAGCAACAACCAAACCATGAGGTCAAAGGAATTGTCTGTAGAGCTCGGGAACAGGATTGGGTCAAGGCATAGATCTGGCTAAGGGTAGCAAAAAATGTCTGCAGCATTGAAGGTCCCCAAGAACACAGTGGCCTCCATCATTCTTAAAAATGGAACCACCCGGCCAAACTGAGCAATCGCGGGAGAAGGGCATTGATCAGGGATGTAACCAAGAACCCAATGGTCACTCTGACAGAGCTACAGAGTTCCTCTGTGGAGATGGGAGAACCTTCCAGAAGGACAACCATCTCTGCAGCACTCCAACAATCAGACCTTTAATGTCAAGTGGCCAGACGGGAGGAAGCCACATGACAGCCTGCTTGGAGTTTGCCAAAAGGCCCCCAAAGACTCTCAGGCCATGAGGAACAAGATTCTCTGGTCTGATGAGACCAAGATTGAACTATTTGGCCTGAATGCCAAGCATCACGTCTGGAGGAAACGTGGCACCATCCTGATGGTGAAGCATGGCGGTGGCAGCATCATGCTGTGGGGATGTTTTTCAGCAGCAGGGACTGGGAATCTAGTTAGTATTGAGGCAAAGATGAACTGAGCAAAGTACAGAAAGATCCTTGATGAAAACCTGCATCAGAGAGCACAGGACCTCTGACTGGGGGCGAAGGTTCACCTTCCAACAGGACAACAACCCTATGCACACAGCCAAGACAACGCAGGAGTGTCTTCTGGACAAGTCTCGGAATGTCCTTGAATGGCCCAGCCAGAGCCTGGACTTGAACATCTCTGGAGAGACCTGAGCAGAGAAGAATGGGAGAAACTCCCTAAATACAGGTGTGCCAAGCTTGTAGCGTCGTACCCGAGAAGAATCGAGGCTGTAATCGCTGCCAAAGGTTCTTCAACAAAGTACTGAGTAAAGGGTCTGAATACTTATGTAAATGTAATATCAGTTTTTTTGTTTTGTTTTTTAGCAAAAATGTAAAACATTTTTTGCTCTGTCACTCATTTTAGATGAGTATAGCTCTAGACACCCATTTCCTCAGCTGTTAGGGAACCCGTATGGCAACGTGATGCAGGAACTCTCTCAAAAATCAACCCAAACACTGCGACCGGCACACACACACACAATCATTTGACTAAAGAAATTAAAAAATAAACATTGCCCCGGCATGCTGCATCTAAGGCTAGATTAGATTAGAATCCAGTCTGCAACACATCCGGCCGTGATTGGGAGTCCCATAGGGCAGCGCACAACTGGCCCAGCGTCGTCCGGGTTTGGCCGGGGTAGGCCGTCATTGTAAATAATAATTTGTTCTTAATTGACTTGCCTAGTTAAATAAAAGGTTAAATTAAAAAATATATATTATATTTTAAATATAATTTGTTCTCAATCACCTGCCTACCTTCCTGAAGGGAAAATAAATCAATTAGTAAAGAAGGGAGCTAAGCACTACACCAAGTCTTGAACTGCAGTAACCCCATCATACTACTGCAGTAACCCCATCATACTACTGCAGTAACCCCATCATACTACTGCAGTAACCCCATCATACTACTGCAGTAACCCCATCATACTACTGCTGTGATGAAAGAGCTTGAGAGGCTGGAGTGCAGAGCTGGGTGCTGACAGAAACATCTTCACAGAGCAACCTTGACACTGTTCTATTAGGGATTTTTTTTTTTTTTACCTTTATTTAACTAGGCGAGTGAGTTAAGAACAAATTCTTATTTTCAATGACGGCCTAGGAACAGTGGGTTAACTGCCTGTTCAGGGGCAGAACGACAGATTTGTGCCTTGTCAGCTCGGGGATTTGAACTTGCAACCTTGCGGTTACTAGTCCAATGCTCTAACCACCAGGCCACCCTGCCGCCCCAATGGGGGCGATTCTGTAGAGCAGGGAGAGGCAACATGTTCATGGAGTGCCTCGCAGGTCCTGCAGGCACCACACCTGACCAACTGGGCTAATTTCCTAAATTCAACCCTCGTGGTCGGTTCAATCCAAAACATGACGTGGCTGTGGCCCTCCAGGACCAAGGTTGCCTGCCCTTCCGGGACCAAGGTTGCCTGCCCTTCCGGGACCAAGGTTGCCTGCACCTCCGGGGCCAAGGTTGCCTGCCCTTCCGGGACCAAGGTTGCCTGCCCCTCCGGGGCCAAGGTTGCCTGCACCTCCGGGGCCAAGGTTGCCTGCACCTCCGGGGCCAAGGTTGCCTGCACCTCCGGGGCCAAGGTTGCCTGCACCTCCGGGACCAAGGTTGCCTGCACCTCCGGGACCAAGGTTTCCTGCACCTCCAGGACCAAGGTTTCCTGCACCTCCAGGACCAAGGTTTCCTGCACCTCCAGGACCAAGGTTGCCTACCCTTGTACTAGAGTATCAGAATATTACTTCTGACATTATATCGATTCTATGACTCAAAGTATCGATTCTCAAAAAAAAGTTATTTTTGCTAGGTAGTTAACGTTAGCTAGTGATAGTCGGCTGTGCCTGCGCCAAAACTTCAGTATTTCTCCTCCTATAGCTTGGCCACAATCGTCTTTCAATGGTGAGCCAACAACAGCACTTACAACATCACTGATCAAAACTAGTTTTTAATATGGCTCTCTCGTAACTGCACTAAACAACCAAACAGATGACAGTCAATAACATATCACAGAGTAGTAAGAGAATATTCAGGACTTTCTCTGCGGGCCATGTTCAACAATGACACCAGGTACACAGAATCACACTTTGCCTCAACTAAACCCCTGGTTAAGTGTTCTTTCCAAATCGAGTGGCAAACAAATGTGTAGAAAACAGAAGTCTAGGATAGACCACTTTAAAGCCAATATGTATACACTATAAACAAGCAGGGAAGGTCAGAAAAACCCTCTCATACATACAGACCTGTCAATGAAAAGAAGCAGTGAAGGGGAAGCCATCCTGTCCGTGAGTTCATCCACAACAAACACAATCCTCAATGCCAAAGCAGAACAACCTGTCCACTGTCCAGTGAGAAGCTGTTCAGATCCCCAGTAAGGGCAGGACAGTTCTCTTTCACAAACCCAGAGAGAAAGAGAACTCTTTGATATGGAGCAGTTCCTCTCATTCAGTCAAGCTTGACGTTCATAGTCGTATCCAGCAGAATAAAGAGACAGCGGGATAGAGACAGCCACATCTGAGACGTAACCCGTGTTGAGAGTGTTCCGTGTCAGAGATGCTTAACCACAGCCCACTCTGCCACCACGCTGCCTTCAGAGTAAAGGAGTTTGCCTGAGCAAAGGGGAGGGATAAGAAAGAATGTGCCAGCCTAAACAGAGAGTTTATTATTTATTTCACTTGTTTTGGCAATGTGAACATATGTTTCCCATGCCAACAAAGCCCTTTGAATTGAGAGAGAGAGCGAGAGAGCGCGCGAGAGAGAGCGAGCAAGAGAGAGAGAGAGAGAGAGGAGTAAATGATCTGAGGGAGCGGCAGAGCAAAGGAAATCTCCCCAGTAGAGAAGAGGGCTACTCAGAGAGCTGAGGAAAACAAGTCTGTGGAGAGAAGGGGAACCAGCAACAGAGTGAGAGGAAGTGAAAATAACAAACTGACTGCACTAAACAGACCTGTTGTGATCGAGAGGAGTGTGAAACCAGCCGTTTAACCACTTAAACATTGTAATACACTTCAGACTAGGTTTTTATGATAATGCAATCAATGGCCGTAGGACCATACACAGAGTCATTTTAACTAAGTCTAAAAACCCATCATTACACTACAGAGGGAGGCATACAAAACAAACTGAATGTAAATTCATCTGTTCACACTTGGCAGGCAGTGAATTGTTGGCACATGGGGAGATCTCATTTAAATTTGCTGAATGGATTAGAATGGGATAGGCTGGGATACAGCTGTGTGTGTGTGTGTGTGTGTGTGTCTCTCAATTGGCTGGGGAAACATGTGTTTACATTGCCAAAGCAAGTGAAGTAGATAATAAAAATTACTCAAAAGTTTAAGGAATTATGGCTATATACACAGTGTTGTAATGACGTGCAAATAGTTTAAGTAAAAAAAGGGAAAATAAAATAATATAGTCTAGGTCCAAAAGGCTTAACAGCTTCTATCCCCCCAAGCTATAAGACTCCTGAACAGCTATTCAAATGGCAACCCAGATTACTTGCATTCTCCCGCCCTCTTTTACACTGCTGCTACTCTCTTTGTTACCATCTACGCATAGTCACTTTAAATCTACCTACATATTACCTCGACAAACCGGTGTCCCCGCACATTAACTCTGTACCGGTACCCCCTGTATATAGCCTTGCAACTGTTATTTTACTGCTGTTCTTTAATTATTTGTTATTTTTATTACTTATTTATTTTTTACATAACACTTATTTTTCTTAAAACTGCATTGTTGGCACGTGCCAAATAAAATTGTATTTCATATTTACAATGGTGTTTGTTCTTCACTAGGTTATACATCTTGCTGCTGTGATGGCACACAATGGTATTTCACCCAATAGATACGAGTTGATCAAAATTGGATTTGTTGTCTGTGTGTAATCTGAGGGAAATATGAGTCTCTAATATGGTCATACATTTCCCAGGAGGTTAGGAAGTGCAGCTCAGTTTCCACCTCATTTTGGGGGCAGTGTGTTCAGCCTGTCTTCTCGAGAGCCAGGTCTGCCTACGGCGGCCTCTCTCAATAAATAGTCAAAGCTTTCCTTAATTTTCAGTCAGTCACAGTGGGCAGGTATTCTGCCACTGTGTAGTCTCTGTTTAGGGCCAAATAGCATTCTAGTTTGCTCTGTTTTTTTGTTGATTCTTTCCAATGTGTCAAGTAATTATCTTTTTGTTTTCTCATGATTTGGTTGGGTCTAATTGTGTTGCTGTCCTGGGGCTCTGTGGGGTCTGCTAGTGAACAGAGCCCTAGGTCCAGCTTGCTTAGGGGACTCTTCTCCAGGTTCATCTCTCTGTAGGTGATTGCTTTATGGAAGGTTTGGGAATCGCTTCCTTTTAGGTGGTAGAATTTAAAGTCTCTTTTCTGGATTTTCATAATTAGCGGGTGTCGGCCTAATTCTGTTCTGTATGCATTATTTGGTGTTCTACATGAAGGATATTTTTTGCAGAATTATGCATGCAGACCCAATTTGGAGGATCCAGTGAGTTCTGGTAGTCTTTAATAGTTGATTCTAAGATTAGTTTTTGACCCTGTATATATTTTTGCTGTTTGTTATAGAGCCAAAAAGATTGGAGAAGTGGTTTATCCATCTACATTTTGGATAGATAACTCTGTTTGTTTAGAGTTCTCCAATTTACCCAGAGTCGGTTGATTATACGGATTCTTCATTTTACATTGAGCCGATTTCTGACATGCTGTTCCTTATGTTTCCATAGTGTATTTCTCTCTCTCTCACACACCTTCTATTGAGAGAATCACAGGATGAAGTGTGAGATGTGATGAATGGGAGAGAGTGAGTAGAGGAAACTACCTTTTCCCCTCTGAGCTCCAGAAATAGATGAAGCCAAAAACCCACACACTTGGTTCATCTGAGCCTAAAGCACCTGCTGAGTGTTTGATGACTGCATTTACATTTAAGTCATTTAGCAGACGCTCTTATCCAGAGCGACTTACAAATTGGTGCATTCACCTTATGACCTCCAGTGGAACAGTAGTGCATCTAAATCTTTTCAGGGGGAGGGGGGGTGAGAGGGATTACTTTATCCTATCCTAGGTATTCCTTAAAGAGGTGGGGTTTCAGGTGTCTCCGGAAGGTGGTGATTGACTCCGCTGTCCTGGCGTCGTGAGGGAGTTTGTTCCACCATTGGGGGGCCAGAGCAGCGAACAGTTTTGACTGGGCTGAGCGGGAACTGTACTTCCTCAGTGGTAGGGAGGCGAGCAGGCCAGAGGTGGATGAACGCAGTGCCCTTGTTTGGGTGTAGGGCCTGATCAGAGCCTGGAGGTACTGAGGTGCCGTTCCCCTCACAGCTCCGTAGGCAAGCACCATGGTCTTGACTGCGATGTGGAAAGGAAGCAGTGCGGTGACTGGGGTCTAGCGGCGGGAGCTAAATGTGGGACCTGTTTAGTTTAACCGGATTGATTCATCAAATCCTACTGTGTGATCTAAAATGAGTATTTTATTTCTCGGAGAAATTCCCACACTGTAACAAGTAGGTTTGCAAAGCTACCGGTTATTTACCAAATTTACTGAAATCTTCAGTAATCTATGGCAATCCATGGTAGCTTTGGTAATTTATTCTTGGTTGATATATATAAAATTCTTTTTTTTATATCTGTGTTCATATTGTCCATGAGTTTGTAGTAGATAGAACATATGGTTCATGAGAAAATAATGAAATGAATGAAAATAAAAGCATCTAATCAACAATGACATTATTTTTCAATGACATCTGCAACTCATCCAGCTATGGACTTTTTTTTCACAACTGCCACCAGTCTGACCCCAAAACATTGCCAAAGACATATTGATTTATTATATTTTACTAAGTGTATAAAGGATATTATTTCATGCTGAAACTCTCATGAAACGCCAATGATATTCACTACATTGACGTTTATAATTTAGGATAATGTTTTACAGCTTTGCCAATCTATTTATTTATTTTTTTAAAACGTATTTAATTTGTTTTATTAATTTGACATGCGATATGGCCACACAGAGGAACAGAGTTAATTAGAACACCTGTGATAATCTGAAGTACCCCAAAAGGCCACTAGATGTCTTCTGCTAAATGACTAAAAATGTAAAAATGTACATTTTGGTAACTTTCAAGAAACATTTGATCAGAAGCTCTTATCCAGAGCGACTTACAGGTAGTTTACTGGTAACCATAGTGACAAGGTTCATCACAGTGTGCAGGCTTTTAATCCAACCCTACCAACACACCTGGTACAATGAACGGTTTGTACAGATAAACCAAAGGTCCTTCAAACATCAACAGAGGACTATGTAGATATTGGGTGTGTGTGTGTTCGCTTCTATGCTTAGAGTGCCTAGCTACGATAATTTATTTTTAAAACGTGACTGAACAATTACGGGGTGTGTTTAGGTGTAGGTAAACAGGTTCCCCATGACTCCAATGCCATCACCTGTCAAGCACAATTTCACGGGGCGTACGGGGAGAATAGGTTATTCATAGTAAAGCTGAACCAGCTCAGTTCACGTTGGAGGCTTCAAGCCTGAATGCATTCAATCAGCAAATGTTACATAGGTCATAGGTCAGGACAAGTTGACTGTACTGGACTCGGAGTGTGGAGAGGTGTGTACACGTTTTGTGAGTTTTTCACAGTAATCTTGAGCAATGTCTTCTTTTGTCACAGTGTGGTATAGTGTGGTATAGTGTGGTGTAGTGTGGTGTGGTGTAGTGTGGTATAGTATAGTGTGGTATAGTGTGGTGTGGTATAGTATAGTGTGGTATAGTGTGGTATAGTGTGGTGTAGTATAGTGTGGTATAGTGTGGTATAGTGTGGTATAGTGTGGTGTAGTGTGGTGTAGTATAGTGTGGTATAGTGTGGTGTAGTATAGTGTGGTATAGTGTGGTGTAGTGTGCACTGAATCCTATGTACACTTGCAACTAAAATCTCTCCTAAATCGAGCCTTATGTCAATGGGAGACCTGAGCTTAAAATTGAGTTATGGACACAGACCTAAATAGACTGTCAAAGATCACACAGAGTGATAACTTCCATCGTACCTGTTGAAGAAGCTAGCCAGTGGCCCCAGCCTCTTGGGCCTGCCCTCCTCTGACCCCAGCGGTCTCCGTCGTGGGCTCCACAGATCCCCTCCGATGTCACCGCCCGGCGACGACGACAGAGTGACGTCCGAGAATTGGGCGGCGTCGCCCTCGTCCGTCTCCAGGGTGACGATGGCGCTGGAGTCGGAGGTGACCATGAAGTCCGGGATGTCCTCGTTGGACGCCGACAGTGTGGCCGAGAGCTCCGTGCTCAAGCTCGACACGCTGCACACCGAAATGTCGTCACTGCGGTTAAGGTTTCCCCCTCCTATGCCGCCCATCCCCGTGGTGACAACTCCCACGCCGCCAGCTCCGGACCTTGGGGCGGGGCTGAAGAGGCGCACCGAGTCGTAGCCACTGCGGGGGAAGGTGGAGGACTTGCGGAGACCAGCGCTGTCTCCAGACTGGTCTAGAGAGAGGGTAGCAGGGCCCTGGTCGTTGTGGTTGGAACCCAGGGTAAGGCCACAGTCTCCTGGTTGGGAGTGGATGTGCTCGGGGTGGTTGATCTCCAGGGTAGGGATGCCAGAGTCCTGGGAGGCTAGGCTGTCTTGGTCCAGGTCCTGCTCATCGGATCCCTGCTGGGGGTTGCCATAGTGCAGGGAGTGCTGGATGAGGGGGGGCTTGCTGTGTTCATGGTGGTGGTTATGGTTGTCGGAGCTGACCGTGCCGTTCTCCATTAAGGTACCTCCAGCCGCACCTGAAACCAACAAGGAATTATAGACAAGAGTCACTACTAGTAGTGATAATAATATTATGTGATATGGTACAGTGATAGTTGACGGCCTGTAATAAATCTTTTTACATTTCAAAAATACCATTAATATTCACATATTCTCTTTCAGTACAACATTGTCGAATAACATTTGCCATGGATAGTCAACTCTTACTCTACGAAGTCCAGAGCATGCTGGTTCTCTGTTCTACATGATAATTAATTGCACACACCTGGTGCCCCAGGTCTAAATCAGTCCCTGATTAGAGGGGAACGATTAAATAAAATGCAGTGGAACTAGCTTTGGTTTGACAGGTCAGTAGAGCTAAAAAGTCAAGCGCAAGTCTAAGACAGGGATTAGGTTCTCCACAGACCAATCACTGACCCAGAACAGTTTATTACCCATGAAAGACACCTCCCATGCCCCTCCTTCCTCACCACCTCATCAGGACATCAGATAACAGGAACAATGGAGCAGAAACACACAGGGAGAGGATCCGGCCAGTAACCAGGCTGAAACTGGATCCACAAACGTGGCCTAAAATGTGAACGAGCCTCCTGTACCGTGTGCCTGCCTGGGTCCCTGCAATTAGGCTAAGGCCGTATGGGAGTCAACGGTCTAAGGGACCTTACTGTTGAGGTCCAGGAGAGGGAAATAAAAGGGTGAAATGAAGACCCCTGGGGAGGGAGACTGTCAGAAAACCATTGCATCATCACATTTAATGGGAGTCTTAGAAATAATCAAAAATTGCATTTGCCCCAAAAAAGTGAGTGAATTTGTTCTGACAGTGCTTTGCTTGTATTGCATTGACACACGCTTCTAGAAACCCTTTGACTGACCACAGTCAGTCAAACTACAATTACATTGGAAAGGGCATGTAAGTAAGCATTTCACTCTAAGGTCTACACCGGTTGTATTTGGCGCATGTGACAAATAAAATGATTTGATTTGAAAGAGACATGCAAAGTTCCCGTGCTGCCGAGTCAGTGTGTGGAGCTTCCCGACCGGCTGCACCACATGCTGCTTGGAGACGGACCTGATGGAAACTGTCAGTTCAGAGGAGAGCTCAAGGTCTCTGGGAAGAACTGGAAGAGATACTATGCTGCTGTGTGTGTGTGGAGAGAGCATGTGTAGATAGATACACTGCCTCTGGCACAAAGCAATAGTCACCAAGTGCTACCAGAGAAGAGGAAAAACATGGGAGAATACTGGGAAAAAAATATTCAACATGTAAAGTGTTGGTCCCATGAATCATGAGCTGAAGTAAAAGATCCCAGGAATGTTCCATACGCACAAAAAGCTTATTTCTCTCAAATTTTGAACACACCTGTTTACATCCCTGTTAGTGAGCATTTCTCCTTTGCCAAGAATATCCATCCACCGGATTATACACCTAGTGTATAATATCAAGAAGCTGATTAAACCACATGATCATTACACAGGTGCACCTTGTGCTGGGGACAATAAAAAGACACTCTAAAATGTGCAGTTTTCTCACACAACACAATGCCACAGATGTCTCAAGTTTTGAGGGAGCATGAAATTGGCATGCTGACTGCAGGAATGTCCACCAGGGTTGGTGCCAGAGAATTGTCGCAATGATCTGTACACAATTCCTGGAAGCTGAAACTGTCCCAGTTCTTCCATTGCCTGCATACTCACCAGACATGTCACTCATGTTTGGGATGCTCTGAATCAGCGTGTACGACAGCATGTTCCAGTTCCCGCCAATATCCAGTAACTTCGTACAGCCATTGAAGAGGAGTGGGACAACATTCCACAGGCCACAATCAACAGCCTGATCAACTCAATGTGAAGGAGATCTGTCGCACTGCTTGAGGCAAATGGTGGTCACACCAGATACTGACTGGTTTTCTGATCCACTCCCTACTTTTCTTAAGGTATTTGTGACCAACAAATGCATATCCGTTTTCCCAGTCATGTGAAATCCATAGATTAGGAAATAATGAAATTATTTTAATTGACTGATTTCCTTATATGAACTGTAACTCAGTAAAATTGTAGAAATTATTGCATGCGTTTATTTTAGTTCAGTAAATGTATAAAACCCAATTTAACAGTGATTTCCCACAGACTAAACCCACCTAAATCCCCAGTAACAGTCCCGGTGCAGCTGTAACCTGATCAAGAGGTTGTCATGCGAATCACTACTGAAGCATGTGCTTATTTTAATATCTAAACCTCTCAGCCACTGGAAAAAAAGAAATATTATATATATTTTTTAAATAGATAAAATCAACATCCGTTGCCATGACAACATTGATCCTCATTATTCCCGATAATGGTTTGTTTAGCCAGCCGGACGGTTCACCGAGCGGTAATTCATTTTCATATGTATGAAAATTACACCATCATCCTTATTCTCTGGTAAGAAACTGAAATGACATTGCACTTCTTTCTCATTTCATCACGGTAGTATTATTTTTATATATTTTTTTAAAGATGTGTTTGGTGAGGCCTCCAGAGTGGCGCAGTGGTCTAAGGCTGGGCCACTAGAGATTCTTGGTTCAAGTCCAGGCTTTGTCGCAACCGACAGAGACCCATGGGGCGGCGCACATTTGGCCCAGCGTCCGGGTTAGGGGAGGGTTTGGCCAGCCAGAACGTCCTCGTCCCATCGCGCACTAGCGACTCCTGTGGCGGGCCGGGCGCAGTGCACGCTGACATGGTAGTCAGGTGTACGGTGTTTCCTCCAACACACTGGTACGGCTGGCTTCAAGGTTAAGTGGGCATTGTGTCAAGAAGCAGTGCGGCTTGCTTGGGTTGTTTCGGGGGATGCATGGCTCTTGACCGTCGCCTCTCCCGAGTCCGTACGGGAGTTGCAGCAATGAGACAAGACTGTAACTACCAACTGGATACCACGAAATTGGGGAGAAAATGGGGTAAAAGTAACAAAAAATAAAAGATGTCTTCGGTCATTTCTACTACTGGTGGCCTGCATGTGAATGATTACGACAGTTCCTGAAAGCAGTATGAGTGTGTTTCCTGTGTTGGTTATAGCTTCACAGTAAGACATTGACATTGCATGCTTATGAATAGGATAATCCTTTGTCGCTCAGTTGGTAGAGCATGGCACTTGTAATGCCAGGGTAGTGGGTTCGATTCCCGGGACCACCCATACGTAAAATGGATGCACGCATGACTAAGTCACTTTAGATTTTTTTAAAAGCTTCTGCTAAATGGCATATATGTGAACACTATCAATGACCAGGCTACACAAATAACAATGCTTGAGATAGAATACAGACTAGATGCTACACTTCCTCATCACCATGCAAAATTATGCAAATCTACTAGAGAACAAAATACTGTAATTATAATACATACCCATGAAAAAGGGGCTCTCTGGTACACACAACACTGACAGTGTGACTGCACTGAAGGTGACAATCTGAAGACTAACATATCTCAGTGAAACTGAATGAGTCTAGGCCTGTTCATTTTGACAAGTGTGAATCCTCAACACACCCTGAACACACCTAGTGCAAAATTGCATTGTTCTTTCACCTCATTATCAATGGAGATGTAATGAGTAGAGACTAGAGTCTAGACAATCCTGTTCAGTAACACAGTGACTGTAGGCAGCAGGCTATGCAAAATTAGGCTGGTCCAAACACCTTGTATTCATTTGAATGCATGCATCGCTAGTGTCAAGGAGTGGCAATCATTATGAATTTCAGATCATTTGCAACTGCACTGTCATTGCCTAGTTCAGCAATTGTGTGTCATAGGCAATAATAATGCCTATTTATTAAATATGCTACTCATTTGCGTAACCCGCTACATCAGCCACCTGTTGCTCAAGCTCCACTTCTAGCCGAAATAAAATGCCAACAGACTACGTACCACTTTCGCTTCCTCTCCGGTCTTTGGTCCCCTCCGTGGAATGTGCCATGTTGATGCTACAGATGGGCTGTCGACGCGGCTGGTTGCTGTTGGCTCCTCGGGTGGTCCATGATGCGCTGCTGCAACCCACCCTCACCTCCGCTCTCAGCGTAGCTTGGCGTTCACAGAGGAAATGGTCTCCGTTAAGTGCGCTTTTAGAGGACTCAATGGTACACACACAAAACATCTCATTCGACAGCAACAGGTCAAGATTCGAGCGGTACGAGTGTGGCATTTTTGTGGCTTAAAAGTGTCACAAATGTCAACTTGGCTAACGACTCGCTAGCGCACTTGCCAAAAGTGTCTTTGATACGTCGGTTTTATATGCTTCCCTTTTCCTATATTCAAGCAAAATGGAACAGTTGATAGTTTTGCTCAATTGTTACAACAGAGCACTAAAGAACTACACAATTTGTATAAGTAAAAAAATTAAATACACTAGGCAAGTTTATCCAATCTTTGTAATAACATACCTGTCTTGGTGCTTCAGCCGCCATTTTAAAATAAACTTACCGACTAGAGTGCAATGTAATCGAGCCAAGAAAGACTACAGCATCGATGGATTCACCTGTCAGTCGTCAAGGCGTAAATAATCGTCTCCATCCAATATCCCCACCGATCCATGAAACAATACAAGAGTTTCAAAGTAGTCTAGTCCGAGGAACCTTATTGCATGATTCTTTGTTTAAATTAAACTAGGAAGCCAGGTGACAATGAAACAGGTTTGTTAAGATGTATCTGCATGAGTATTGTTTGATTACAGTTCGCTATTCTGTAATCGAAAATACCATAATAGGTTTTCCATTCACTTAATCTTTTACAAATATCCAGAACTTAAGGGTCAACATCACTTCATGACCAAATCATGCGTCTACATCAGTTTAAAAATTCAAGAACATATATATTTTCTAAATATATTTGCCCATACTGTAAGCAAGGCTGTAACATTGGGACTACTGCATCGGTCAGCCCTCTATTGTAAATGTGGAACCAGGAAGGACTTTAATTTCTGCAGAATCCTGCCTCCTTGAGAAAGGGTCTGTCTTTACACCAATATCAAATCCCTTAGAGCAGGGTTACTCAGCTCTTACCCTACGAGGCCTGCTTTTTTCCTGTTCTAGCTGATAATTGCACACAGTAAATCAGTCTCTGATTAGAGGGGAACTGGGTTTGAGGTGCAGAGTTGTTTGATGGCCTAGATAGTTATTCACAACAACTTACTTTAGTATTATGCCCATTTAAAACACTGAACTCCTGGCAGAGCCCTCTGACACAGTGAACATGGTGCAAATACAGAAATAAGAAACCAGAACAGAACCTGGGGTGATTTGGTTTATTCCTTTATTAGATGTTAAGAAACTCCACAATGAAACAAAATAATTTACTCAGGGTGTACATGAAATTAGAACAATACAACCACTTGAGACAGATGGGAGTTGAGGATGAGGGACAAAGGGATGGGAGGGTGTCATCTAGTAGGAATGAAGAGACTAGGAAAACTCTGGTTCTCAGTGCCGGATATGCTATGTCCTTCAGACCAAGCAAAACTCAATGTTAAACTTTGTCAATGTAGTTTTAAAATGCATATTCGCCCTCGATGCATTCTCAAAACTTCCCCTCGATATATAAACAGAAAAACAAATGAATGCATTTCCTTCAAACTCCCATGTAGGTGCTGTGACTCGGTCTCGCACACATCTACACACAAAGTAAAAATTAAATTGAAAAAAATAAATAAGTCACTGCTTTATCCTGGCCCGTACTTAGTCATATACAAAAACCGGTTTAACTTAACTTAGATGGAGTGTGGTGTTGACATGCTGCTCTTATTTGTAAAGACACTCCATAACAGTTCTTTATCTCAGCTCTCCTGTACTGAAAAATAAGTCATGCAAAATAAACCGGAGTGACTTTCCTCCACGTACACTTGGATGTTTAAAAGATTGCATGCGCCAAGATTGCATATGACCGAGGACCATGAAAGGTCCCCCTCACATTGCTTAAGCAATCTCAAAACGGCTCGGTCAGGCTTAGCTCTAAAACTATGGTGCTGTACAATTAACTCTGTAGGAAACTTGGGATTAATAAAAGCCTGTTTATTTTTTCCTCAAATAAAGTTTCAGTAATAAATTAATGCTTGAATGAATGTACTGATGCACTGCCACAGAATTAAGTGTTTTCCACCTACTTTGACAAAAACATTTAGTATTTAAGGATTCCTGAGTGACTGACAACTGTCTAAATAAATTACAATTGAAAGTAGCCTGACATTTTTCAGAGCAGTCTTTCATTCAAGTTTCAATCGGTTTAACACAAGTGAAGAACAAACACCACAATTATGGGGCAGACTGAGGCCCTGGCATATTGAAATGGATTGTTATCGACTTTGCCATTTTCCAAACCAACTCAAGATACGGCTATCCATTAAGGGGTCGATGAATAATAACAAAAAAAACAACAAAAAAAAACTTAGGATCAATGACTGTGCTCACAATGGAGACCCTGTGCCCTGTGACAGTGCATTAGAACCAGTGTGCACACATTGTTGGCGGACATAGTTTGGACTGCATAACAGATACGTTACAAGAGAACATGGAGGGATGGTAACTGTGCTTCAATTCCTCGGTTTTCTGAGGACGAAAACAAAATATTTTTAAGTGGAAGGAGGGAACCAAAACCCGAAATAAACCACTGCAGTGATAAAGGTAAACAACGCACATGGAAAACAAAATGCATTTCGTGTGCGTTAACTCAGGATTTAATAGTCAATGCACAGGCGACAGAAACAATCACTCAAACGTCGTCGGGCCTCTGATTAAACCTAGTTTATGCAATTTAATTATTATTTTGGGTTGATCACCTTTTCCTTGAATGTTTAATATTACGCTCTTTTAAGTTAAGTAGTGTCTGGATAGAGATACATTGCCTTTAAAATCCTGCTTCTACTGTAGACCTTACAATAGGATGAACACACTGACACTATTATCTGTAATAGACTCAATCTGATAAGATTTAAATCAAATAACTATTTATTCCCATTGTTATTACAGGCCAGTTAACTTACTAGTTAAAAGTTCTTAAAAACTTAACTCTTCTTTTAAAAATGAAAACCAAGTCAAAGCGAGGACTATCAAAATCACAATTATTTTCTCCAAAAGATCAACCGATTTCTCCACTCTGCAACGACAAACAAACTACAGGATCTACATTACACAGCCACAATATCGAAACTGCTACGGAACTGTCAACATATTCATAGCGCCAATTGTTTGGACTATGGAGTTCACAAAAAAAAACCTTTCAATTGCTGCAAATCGGTGCCTCTGTAGAAATGGCTATAATTAAATATTTTTGTAAAGGGCCATTACACCCCAAATTGAGCTGAACCATGTTTTGTTTTTTTGTGCTTTTTGCATTGAACAGCAGTTTTGTACTTTTAACATATATTTTTTTTTGGGGGGTTGGTTTTACTTTTTTACCTTACAAACCATTTCTACTGTGTCTACTACTAAGGTTCTGAAAATCAGACAATCACCCAAAATCATACTCATTTAGAGCAACTTTGCACACTGTGTGTGTGTAAGTGTGTGGGGGGGGGGGTGTCTTTAATACAGATTTGAGAGGTAAGCGGCACACATTCTTTCCTTCAGTCAGAAAAGGCACACACGCTACTCAAAAATCTCCACATTCTTTCTAAATGATCGGGATGAAGAGAAACAAAGACACAAACGCAGTGCTTTCATACGTTATGAAGAGAGGCATCCCAGTCAGATGAAGGAAACTGCAGCAGTTACACTAGAAAATAAGGAGTGAGACTATTAGGACAGGAACATGCTCAACCAGTCGGAAACCATAACTACCAGTATCCTAGGTCAAAAGCTAAAAAATAAAGAATTGTGAAAAACCAATGGAAGGAAAAAACAAGACTGTCCCTAATATCTAACTGACTCTTTAATTAAGACGGAATTGTGTCTGGAAGAATCAACTAAAACCCAAATCTAAAATGCATACGTCTTCAGATATGGCATCACATGAAGACATGTAGAACATATTCGAGTGTTTCCTACTTGCGGCCTTTTTTGTTGTTGTCGATTTACACAAGACTCTAGTAAAATGAAAATCAGCAGGGTTAAGGGTGGGATGTAGAAGGGTTCCTCTGTCCAGAAGCCTATTGTTTCTAAGTCGCGAGCCCCCCCCATATCTTTGCAAGTAGAGGTGCAGTCAAAGGAGAAGAGGCCAAATCTTCCTGACGATGGGCTTCCTCGCCACAGAGCTGGACTCCTCAGATGTTGCTGCTCCCTGCGAGAATAAAGACAGTGGCTGAGAAACATGAGTTGGTAAACAGGGCATGTGTTCATTTATCCTGAGTTCAAAACAAAACTGAAATGGTTTGCATTTGATTAAATGTGTGTTAACTGGAACCTGTTTCAAGATCGTGTCACTGGCACGTAGGGCAGTATACAGACCAGCATTTTCCAAAGGAAAGGGAATACCTCCACAGGCTGGGTCAGAGTATGTATGAGGGGGAGAGAGACACAGCCCCCCCCCCCACGCTCTATGGTGTTAGTATTTATTCTAAAGCATTGTTATCCTACCTCGGTCCTGGGGCCCCCTGGGTGAACCTTCTGGTTTTTGCCCAACACAGCCGAATCAAATATACAAATCTCAATGAGTTGGTTTGATTCAGTTGTGTAGCGCTGGGGCAACATCTTTTACTTGCACCAGAGGGGTACCCTGTTTCACCCTGTGGGTGGAATTTGAACAGCTGACCCTTATTGGAATGACTATGCTGACTGAATGCTGTAGAGTTGTGACTAAGACAATGAAATATTTGTAATTCAGTTTAATACTAAAGTAGCCTAGGTTGTATATAAACAATATATGACCAATTCAACACACATCTGTTTGTCAGGGACGATCAAACAAACATCAAAGTTTCCAGCCGTATATTAAACCAATACCTCAGAAGTAATTTTAGCCGTAGGCCAAAGATAAATAGATTCAATATAACTCTGATCTTACCTGTACACTGAGGTCCAGGGAAAAGTGGGGAACAGATTGTGTTCTGCCACCAGCAATCATCTTGCTGGATACCAGTTAGTCCCTGTCCACTAATATTTAATAGAGGGAACTATAAAGAAAAATGAAATGTATTAGTCTAATGGAGAGAAAACTGTTTCATAGTCAAAATGTAGAGTAACTTCTGATCAAACACAGCTCGACATTCCTATAAGATTCTTACCTCATGCAAATCTTCAACGAAGTCATAGGTTTTCCCATATGTGGGACTCTGACCAGCTACAGCACATTTACAGGTTTCCTTTTCTCTGCAAGATTCTTCCTCCTGAATCTTGTCGACTGGGACATCCATCTGTGCGCTCGCTGTTTCGCAGTCCAAGCAAGTCTCCTGCTCAGCGATTGGCAGGAGGGTGCTAGAGCCCTCCTGAGAATCCAGTGAGGTCTGGGCACTCTTCTCCATGCCCGACTTCTTCAATCTGGGCAGGAATTTCCCAGATTGCAGTTCTGACTTCCCGTAGCACGGGCCCTCGTTTTCTGCATCCTCCTCGAGTGGTTTGAGGTCGGCCTGAGGGTCGTCGGAGACATCCGGCGGGACCAAGACGGGAACACTCATCTCTTCTTTCTCGGACTCAACCTCCGACTCACTCCCTCCGCCGGGCGACAGCTCCGAGGCTGATATTGGTCGGAAGTGAGTCCTGGGGGAGATGCGGATGGCCCTGTACTGGGTGGTCCGGTTGATGCCGTATAGCCGTGGGTGGAAAGCTTCATTCTCCGAGTCCGAGCACAATATAGATTTGGGCTTGAACCCCGGGCTGAACGAAGCCATCTCCTCAGGATTAAAGGAGCACTCGACCTGGAGGACTTGAGAGAACGGATTGTTCAGATCAAAGGACGCAAACGGGTAGTCGATCCCCGGCTCCTCACCACGGAAGCCTGCACAGGATCCGAGTAAATCTTCATGGAAGATAAAAGAAAATCCCTTATTCGATCCATCCTCACCTCCTTTAGTAGCCTGGTCACTCTGCCCGAAGGAGACCAGGGGCCTCCAGAGGGGCTTGTGGCTGGAGGCAAAGCAGCTGCCTGTGTTCATGAACACACGGTCTGTACCAGCAATGGTTACCACGTCTGAGCCAGAGGACGAGGCAGCAGCAGTGGCACACTGTAGAAGGCTGCCTTTCGCGTCGCCTGGTGGCACCACGGCCCAGTCCTGGTCACTGGTGAACGTCTTCAGCTCTCCATACACTCCTCCCAGGATGAACGACGTGTTGTCCTTCTCGGGGTTCACGTCCCAGGGATTGGACGGCGTCATGTAATCCCCGGAAGCATTCATCTTCGAGAGCCGTTTTTTATCCAGGAGGGCCTGCTCTTCATTCTTTCCTTCTTCCCACAGATGGTATTCGGAGCGCTGCACTGCCTTCTTCGGAGGCCCTTGGACGGGATCATCTTCCTTGGTCTGCATGTCGAGACAGCCGCAGTGGTAGCTGCTCGACTCCTGGGAAAACAAGCCCTCGCCTGGATTCTCGTCTCCTAGTGATAGTAGGAGGTCCCCATCTCCGACGGCCGTCCAAATGTCCTTTATTATCCCTGAGCTGTAGTTGTCACTCGGTTGGTTTGAGTCATCTGAAAACATGCCAGCGTCGTACTGCTTGCTCTCGTCCCGTTCTAACGCTATTCCACAAATGGACTCCAATTTAGATTTCTTTGCGATGGTCGGATTGGACACAGGGCCTACATTGGCTTCCTCGCACTGGTGACCATTGTTTTCTTGTAAAAAGTCCAGGATTTCTTCCTCTAGGTATGCACCAGAGATGGGAGGGATTAAACAATTAATCTCTTCATTGCCAATTAGAGCGGACTCCGTTTGAACGTTTATGTGCTCATTGTCTGAACGCGTCTCTTCCGAATGAGACCACGGACTGCAGGTTCGCGTTGAAAGGTTCGAACAGTGTTCAGTTTCATCAAAGGCACTATTTTTGGTCCATATTAACAAACGAGACTGCTTGTTACAATGTGGATCTCGACAGCTACTTGAATCTGTGTTGTTTTCGTGACCAACGGGGAGAAAAGGAAGAGTCGGGCTATCGTACTGCAGCTCAAAAAGAGACAAACAGGAGGAGTTCAGACCAGGAGCTTCACTGGTGGCTTCTGGGAGATGAGGCTCCTCCAGGTTTCCAGGCAGCGTGCCGATGGTGAATGGAACGCCGTCCAAAGCGGGGGAGAGCTGAACGGGAGAGTCCCCTGCAAAGCTTTCTCCATCTATATCTTCAGAGCTAGAGGATGAATAACATGCCCAGAACTGAGCCATGTTTTCCAAATCCTGCATGAAGAACCCATCATCTCCCAAAGCATCCAGACAGCCAATCCTTATTGCACTTTCCCCTTGCAGCTCAAGACCATCTAACACTAAACAACATTCTGCCTCAAAGTCTCTTTGCTCTTCACTCTTCTGTCGAATCATGTTCAAGATTCGACTCTCTTGTACCAAGTCTGAGGCACTAGGATCCAATATGGATTGATAAATATCGACTTCATAGAAGTGGGTGAATTCGGACAGATACTCATCATCGAACCCTCTACTATCCTCAGGCGGCGGGCAGCTTGAGGTCCCGTTGAGTTCGGTAGCATCCTCATCTGCGTCACCCGGCACCTCAACAAAGTGCCCGTCGACAAAGGTGCCCGCTGTCAGATACGCCCTCTGGAAGCTTGTGTTGGCAATGCAGATGCCTTGCATTCTCTCAGACAGCCTTCCGAAGTCGGTGGACGTAGTCGAGTCGTCTGGAGAGTCCACCTTGCTCCGGTACTTTGTTTCCAGTTTGCTCCTTCTGCTACCGAAAGGTACTAAATACTCCGTGATGGGCTCCGTGTACCACAGGGGCTCCTCCATGTACTCCTTTTTGTTGCTGGCCTCAGCTCCAGACTCCTTTTCTTCCCACCAGCCTGGATCTTTTCCAATTTCCTTCAGCTGTCTTCTCCCCTTTTTGTAGAGCTGCGTTTGCCTCCCAGGGCCTCCAGTGGCGCTGCTGCTGCTGCCTCCAGCATTCCGCCGCTCCTCTTTGTCGACGGCCTTCAGAGGCAGCTTCACTTGTCCACTGTGGCACCCCCTCTTACTCCTGCTGAACACCTCCTTGGACCTGTGCCTGATCCTGCCCGCCTTGCTGCTGGAAGTCTTGGAGTCGCCCTGGTTCCCGCTGGAGCTCGAGCCAGCCTCACTAGAACCAGAGGACCAGGAACGAGGGCGATACTTGCCCTCTGACCTGTGCCTCACCTGCTTCTTGCCATGGACGGTGGCTCGGTCCTCTGCTGTTGCGCCCCCATGGAATCGTTTCTCTTTCTCCTTCTTGCTGCGTCTCTGCAGGGTTCTCTGGCTGGTTGGGTTAGTGCTGCATGCCTCAGGGGTTTTCTCCTTAGCAGCTTCACCGTCACTGTTGCAATCTTTCGGGGAGGAGGTGTCGGTGCTGGTCTGCGGGGCCGCGGAAGACGAGGAACCGGAGTAAGCAATGGCTCTAGCCTTGTTCCACACAGTCATGATCTCTTGGAGACAAACAGATTTCTCTGACAAAGGAGGAAAGGCTTCATAATACCTGCAACAACGAGAGAAAACGTTGTCAATTAAGTTCAATACATAAAATACAACAAAGCATATCAAATTAATTACCACATATTTTAATGGGCATACAACAAAATCAAATATGAATAGTTGTGACGGCTGGTCAGGACATTATTATGAACAGTATTATTGCGGTTTTGGGTCAAACTTACATTTCAACCTGGTCCTTTGAGGAAGGGGACTCAACTCCTTCAGGAGACTGAGATCCATCCGATTTCTTGAGCTGTTTATCTTCTGTGAAGAGATAATATGATAAGGTGTGTCATATTTACTAGTTTGTTATAAAAATGGCAGAGAATGTATAAACACAAGATGCAAACCTTTCTGTTTGTTCTGGATGTCCTTGAGTTTGGAGCAAAGCTCCTCAACCAGGCTCTCAATTCCAGAGGTCTTTGGGGGTAAAAGAAAGGAGAACGGTCACATTAAGAATTAATCTAGCAAAGAATCCATTGAAGAGAATCTAAACAGAATAATCAAATGAGCCCAAATTGCTTCCTTCAGACCAGTCATGAAGTGATTGGATGTATCCAACATTATAAAAAAGGATAGTTCGAGCCGTGACTGCTGATTGGCTGACAGCCATGGTATACCACAGGTATGACAAAACATTTATTTTTACTGCTTTAATTACATTGGTAACCAGTTTATAATAGCAATAAGGCACCTCTGGGGTTTGTGGTATATGGACAATATAACACAGCTAAGGGCTGTGTCCAGGCACTCTGCGTTGCAGATAATAGCCCTTAACCTGGTACATTGATCATGTTAAATTGTGCCTTATTGCCTAAATAACACTTGAGGATTGGAACAATTTTATTGAAGGCAACTTTATAACACTGACTAGAGGGTATTAACATGGGCCAGACAAAAGACAAACCAGCTGACTGTCAGAGGCCAGACCTCCTGTACCATGACTGTTCAATTTAGCTATGAGGGAGAAATGACTAAGCATAGCCAAAACAACCACCTCCTGTCTTTCAATCAAAACACTTACAAAACATCAGGCATCAGCCAACATAAGATCTCTGTCGCCCACTTCTTCCTTATACCCACTGATATCCTACTCTGTCAACAAAGATGTAGTAATCAGTTTTCTGTAAACAAGGCCTGCAACGAGCCGGTCTATTTAAACAGACAGCCATGTCGACAGACCAGTAGGCAATAGGCACCGACAGAAAAGCAACAGCATTTAGTGAGGACAGAAATAGCCAGCACAATAAACAGGGTGGAAGTAGTTCAAATCTTTTTCACTCACACTCTCTAACAGAAAGTAACATTCCTTACCATGCCGGCCCAAGTTTCTACCCTGGCCGTGTGTATCTTCTTGTATCATTGTGCTAACGCTGGTCAGCTGACAGGCAACGCACTCTGCTTTCTATGCTGCAATCCCGTGCAGTGTGCGCTGGTTAAAAAAATATATTTAAAAAAATAAAAAAATGGACTGCAGAGTCCAGTACCTAGAGAGCAGCTCACTCAGCCTTGCAGACCCTTCCCCCAACACAACCTCCAGCTCTACCCCAGGCCGTCACACTCCCTCTCCACTACTGGCTACCTCCGGTACTATACTACTGCCAAACCAACAGATCAGTAAAGAAAAGCAGCAGCAAATGCATTCAGATTTTGCTTTAAAAAAAAGAAAAAAAAAGTGTAATATAACAGCACAGAAAGAATATAATGCAGGCGTATTAAACTGTGAACGTAGACGTAATGACACCGCTGCAAGGTCACCCCATAATATAATCTCAATGTGTTTTAAAGTGTGAGAGCTGAAATGGAGTCTTTCACCGTGTCACAATTCTTTCCTCTACTGAAATCAATTCAACCTTTTGCCAGTAAACTCTCATTATATCACACGACGGACCGAGAGTGATCACAAAATGAGCCTGGCCAATGCCAAGTATCACATGACGATAGTGGCGGTTATTTAATGGTGTACCCCCCTTCTCACAGGGAATTTGCTTTCTGCAATGACTGTTCACCATGATTTATGCCTGACTGAAGTTCAACAGGCAAAGGCGCAGAATTACAGTAATAAATTCCTGACAGACACGGATCATTAAACAATTTACACACATAGATGGTTCCTGCTTTCTTCATCGATTCAACACGTTCAGCTTTGTAGCTTACAGGCTGCTGTATTTCAAAAGAAACACTCAACTGATGTACCAACTATCAGTCTATGTTCTGCTCCCGAACACTCAAGCTTCAAAAGAGTGCATGAGCGATGCTGGGAGGAGACCACATGGGTGCACAAAAAACACCGGGTGAAGAGAACCCATTTGTTGCTACACCGGGGCGGAACAGGCACTTACTTCATCAGATGCTGAACGCAGGCATTGCACCGCAGCTTGTTTCTTTATCTCTTCCAGACTCAGATCCGTCCCTCCTTTCTTCTTACACTTGGCCCATCTCTTCCCAGTTCCCTTCTCCCAGCCCAACAAGATGTCGTTCTCCTGCACACAACATCCACATCAGTTATTTAACCAGATAGCTGGTATAAACAGGAAAGGGAAATGCATGTTTTAAAATATTGACAGTGCAAGAAATGAAATAGGTGGGTTTAATCATTAGGTTCTCGCTTAAACCACAAAACAAACTGACTCAAATCAATACTAAACAGAGCCTGTTCTTCATTGACTAGGTGCATGTTTAACTAAGTGGGGGTTACTAGATACCATCATGTTCGTAACAAGACATTGCCGCTGCTGAACACCTACCTGATCCTGCAGGTCGTAATTATCGTGCAGGAGCAGGCTGAGGACGTAGCGGGTGTAGATCATGGCATCGATCCCGCACTTCTCCAGCTCCTGGCCCAGCCAGCTCTGCACTGGGCCCAGCGAGTGAAGCAGGGACATCTCTGCGGCAGGCAGGGGGTCCACTGGGGTTAGGGGGCACGAGAAGCTTTCAAGAGGAGCAGGACCGTCCGACTCGTCGCTCACTGGACGCATGGGAATCTTCAGGTGTTGGCCATTCTGAGGTGGAGCGGCATTGTGACAGGTGGATACGGAGGGGCGGTGGTGTGGAGAGGGGACAGGGCAGTAGAGCCTATCTGGAAGGCGTGGAGGAGGGGGGGTTACTCCAGCAGGATGCACAGGGAGGAAGCTACATGGAGAGACATGTAGGGTGCTGTTGTTTTTCTGTGAGCAAATAGCTAACTTCACTCGTCAGGCATGGCTTTAACTGATGAAAGCTATCAGCTGTTGGGCAAAACACTAGACGTGCTTGCGTCTCAGTCAGAGGGGCTCATGCTGGGCTACGGCTCACTTCACCGGCACAACCTGAAAGACGAGGGGGGGGAATACTTGAGTCACATCTCTGTTGCATTTAAATGTTACACAAGGTAGGTCTATTCTTTTACACCATGATATACGGAGTGTACAAAACATTAGGAACATAGTGTGTCGCACCCCTTTCGCCCCCAGAACAGCCTCAAATCGCCGGGGAATGGGACAGAGGTGTCAAAGCGTACCACCAGGATGCTGGCCCAATGCTTCCCAGTTGTGTCAAGTTGGCTGGATGTCCTTTGGGTGGTGGACTATTTTTTTGATACACGCGGGAAACAGTTGAGCGTGAAGAACCCCGTTCAAAGCCACCTAAATCGTTGGTCTTGCCCAGTCACCCTCTGAATGGCACATATGCACAATAAATGCCTCAATTGTGTCCAGGCTTAAAATCCACCTTTAAACCCTACTCCTCTTCATCTACACTGATTGAAGTGGATTTAACAAGTGGCATCAATAAGGGATAACAGTTTTCACCTGGTCAGTCTGTCATGTAAAGAGCAGGGGTTCCTAATGTTTTGCACACTCTGTAAGCCCTAGGCTTAGAAGAATGACAAAGAATACACAGCAATTCCTTGCAACACAGCTGATACGCCATTTATGCTAATTTTGTTGACCTGGTTCAATCTGATTTCAAAGATCTGACCCAGGTGACTTCAGTTGCTTTGAGACCCCATTAATTTAAAAGAATATTAAGACAAACAGAAAATATTATTCATATTTCAAATGTAACAGAATAGATTAGCTCGCTGTGCAAACGTATAGGAATAATGAGGATTATAAAATCGACATGAGGGTGTGCTGAAGTGAACACCCTGTAATGAACCAAAGCAAATTATTTATTGGTTACTACGTGCTGCCTCAACCCACACCAGTAGATCTACAGCCTTTTTGTCCCCACGGATGGTTTTTAATGGCTGTTTATAGTCCTGGTCTCAGACACCAGTTTGTTAATAGGCTCCTAAGAGAGCCTGCACTCTTAACCCATGCAGACAGCAACCCAGGGAATGACAAGAACCTAAATGAGTTACATTATGGAGATCCTGTAATGGTGTGTGTGGTTTAAGGTCCCGTACGGCCTCCAACCGTCACACTTAAGGGCAGTCAGGTCTAATGAATAATCTGCTGAGTAAACTCAAAGCAAGGAATTTACACCTAGGCTAGACTCCTGACCCAAGGGTCAAAAGTCCTAATGAATCTTGATTTTAGGCTAGTCAAATGTGTAAGCAAATTCCAAGATTTGTGTCTGAGTAATATACAAAACATGCACGCTATGCGAGTCATCCTATGTAAGGGCGTCTGCTAGGAACATTGATGTCAAACAGGGTGGTTAAGGTGCGATGTTGTGGAACAGGTCCCACTGTGGAGTGACTCAGGTCAGGCTGACTAACCCTATGATCAAGGCAATTTGTCTGTATTCAACATCAGCCAGAGTTCTGGCCCATAGAAAGTCTCTCACATGACAGTGATCACCCCCACAACTGTTAAGCATGTAAGGCCACAAAATCACCAAGTTATAAAGAATGACCTAACGCCCTTTGAAATCATAAATCCTATACCAACAGTATACCAGGAAAACAGATTTAATTTGTATCGCAGGAATGCAAACTAGTCAAGCATATTAATCGATAGCATGGCAGATTATAATTTGATATGTTGTATTATGTTTCTCTTTATGTAGTGTTGTCGTGTGTTTTGTCCTATATATTTTTTATTTAAATGCATTTGTGTTTTTAATCCTAGCCCTCATCCCTGCAGGAGGCCTTTCGCTAGGCCTGTAAATAATAATTTGTTCTTAACTTACTTGCCTAGTTAAGTAAAAGGTTTAATAAAAATAAATTAAGATCTAAACATTTCAGTAGCCTTGTTATGCAGTCAGGCGCTCAAAAGAGGAAGCCCAGCCGCTGCCAAATGCATCTGTTTCATATGGCAGCATACACACCGGCACTCACCACTCGTTTTTGTGGCCTGATAGTGGATTAACCCGGGGAATGACGAAGAGCAAATGGAAGCTGAACCGATATGATAGGTTGGCCTTCTTGTCACTCAATAACGGCGGCATGTTATGGGTTACCAGTTATAGGCAGCAAAAGGGTAAAGAGATAGAGCTTTACAGTAGGTGGCCATAGTAGGCATTCCCGTGCAAATATTTCGTACAGCAACACAATTGGTAAATTCAGTACAAAAAAATATCACGCTAACGTTTGCAACATATTGCTATGGCCAACACCTGATCAAATGAAATGTGGTCGAACATCGGGTTTGCACCCTATAATATACGTCCCTGTAGATTACAATCTAGCTAGCTAGCTAACTAACAAATGTCAGGAGACGGCTTCAGCACACTTCCTTGACACTGGCAGCTGCCCGGCAGGCTAGCCAACCTACGATAGTCATGGATTATTCTGCATGATCTATAACGTTAACTAACTAACCAGCGTTCACCAATGTGAGATAGTCAATAAGCACAACTAGCGCTAGCTAGCGGTGCATGACTTCTCTTTGCGAGCTAACCATTTCATACTCGACACTAGCTAACGTTAGATAGCTAACCATAGCTAGCAGTATCACACACAAGCACTCGACTAGCCAGGGTTATGGCAAACAGTCAACTAGTGTTTGGTTAACGTTGCGTTTGTAAGTAATTAGCTTACTAAATGAAATGAACGAGCAAATGTAATCATAGCCTGTTTAACAGCAAGTGCCGACCTTTCAGTGAGATAGCGAAAGCTAACAGAAGCTAACGTTAGATAGGAGAATAACTACTATTAGCTTAGTCGTCCACATCCGGTAATAAAATATATATAATATATATATATAAAATGATTGATCTGCTGCCTATGATATATACACATGGGGATAACTATAATATGAAACATTATTGAATGACATTGTCAGTATGAGCCTGACGCAGTTGTACCGTTAGCAGTAGACGTGTGGGCAGGTGACCGTCGACTGACTGCTACTAATACGGTGGAATTACAAAACCCGGTTTTCCCGATAAAACGCCGTCTTTTCCCTATAAAAGTTAAAAACGAAACATTGGTAATCCATACAATTTCGGGAAACAAAATGAAACTGTAGAAGTCCCATCAAATCAGCTCAAAGTACAATAACATTCCGACAAAAAGTTGTTGTGAAACGATAGAGAAAGAGGCTGCCCTAACCGGGAGCGGAGACGTTTCGAATCAAAAATAAAAACATGCGCCACGAATTCTCACTAACAGGAATGCAAGTTGAAAAACCGATGCAATTACGCTTTTTTCACCCTTCTTTTTTTTGGTAAACAATATTATTAAAGTACACTGCAAAATATAGTTTTATTTACCCGCCGTTACTTGAAGTGTAGAAGGGGGAGCATTTACTTCTCTCCCGCTGCCGCTCCGAGCTCCGGAATCCTCTGCAGAAGCGTCACATATCATGGACGCCGAGCGGCAAACGCGACGCACGACTGCGCTGTTTTCAAAAGAGAGCAATAGGAATAATGGCGTCTTTTTGTAGGCACTAACTCCACCATGGATCGTTGTACAAAGCCTATCGGGAAATGTATTTCGTTTTTGCAAGGGGGTGGCTAAATGTCGAAAATAAGGTGTGGCTAGTCACTTTTTGTGAATTCTGAGAAATGTATGTAAGCACATAAAGGCTTCATAGTTTATAAAGGTCATGTTAACTGACTGATATTATCTCATAGAACAAAATGTATAAAAAAATATTCTAAACCTGTGTTAACCTCAGACCTTATTTTTGGCGTGTATCCCAAAACTAAATTATTTCCCCATTTCCGGTTTATGACTACAGGCTGGCGAGCTGAAGATTTTCACAAATGAACCAAGATAGACAAGAGCGTGTCGTTTTTTAAAATGTATTTGTATTAACTAGGAAAGCCAGTTAAGAACAAATGATTATTTACAATTAATGGCCTACCCCGGCCAAACCCTAACGGCGCTAACCCTAACGGCGCTGGGCCAATTGTGCGCTGCCCTATGGGACTCCCAATCACAGCCAGTTGTGATACGGCTTGGAATCGAACCAGGGTCTGTAGTGAAGCCTCTAGCACAGTTCCTTAGACCGCTGTGCCATTCGGGAGCCCATCATTTTTTCTATTGTGTTATTTGACTGTACGTTTGTTTATTCCATGTGTAACTGTGTTGTTTGTGTCGCACTGCTTTGCTTTATCTTGGCCAGGTCGCAGTTGTAAATGAGAACTTGTTCTCAACTGGCCTATCTGGTTAATTTAAAAATAAAATACAAAATAAATAAACATTTCCAATGCGAGCAAAATAATCAGAGGGCAGAACAAGCAAGGTGGGCAGAGCCAAGCACGAGTTGGTGAGATCCTATTGGCGCGTTTTAGCATTTATTTGCACATTTCCGTTAGGGGATGCCTACGAGTGTGCATTAACTAAATTCGCCCTTGCACTCCTTCTAAACAAAGCCATTTTTAGAAACTTTGGCAAAGGGCAAAGTCTACTAAACGTAGTCCATTCTGTTTTTTTCTCTCTTCAGATTCTAATTTTGTTTACAGAAAACTGTAAGGATAATAAATATTTAATCAATGATAAAATTTGAAGAATATCGGACAACGTCCATTTCGCTCCATCTTCTCCTACTGCCGGCCACTTGGCTTCCTCTCGTCACCATATTTGGTATTGAATAGAAACGCCAAACGGATGCTTCACATTTTTACATCCGGTGAAATATCTGTCTCGTTGTTCTAGCTGTGGGCGAGCTCTGTCACTCGTCTCCAGGCAACAAGGCGAATCTCTACCGTCCTATTACTATTAGGATTTATTCATCCGCTCACGATTGCATCAGATGGCCAAATAGTCTCTCAAAATGTGAGGTTAAATTCTTGTAAACCAGAAATAAGCCAATATCCAACAGGACAAATCCAATCCACTGCTTTTGTTTGTATTTGTAAAAGTTTGTTTTGTTTAAGATGGTATTCTAACCAGTTATGTGTCCAACTTAATTGCTTTAACATTTAAAGTAGGTGTGCTTAATAGTTTGCAGTAGCCTATTTCTCTGTAAACCAGACATGCTGAAAACAAAGTCATTATGTTGCAAATTTCATTCTCATATTAGTTTTTTTATTATTCATTTTTGACATTTTATATTAAAACTTGGCCGAAATGTTCATCCATATCCTGCTGTCTCCACCCATAAATAATTGTGTTCAGCTCATTTTTTAGTATAAAATGAGATTCCCATTCTGAATCATATTCAACATTATGACTAATTTATTGCTCCAACTGTGACTAGAGTACTTTCTCCAACCCAGTAATAAAGCTAAGCTTATAGTCAAATGGACATATACTGCCTTTATACAAGAGATTCTTGACATCTGTTACTGTTCTGCTGGGGGATGGAGGATTAGGCAGCTGACAGGTGTAAGACATGGCATACCCCTCCCCACACACACACACACACACACACACACACACACACACACACACACACACACACATACATACACATACACACACACACTATCCACTGTTTCATGCTTGGGTAGCTGGATCCATTCTGTCGCACACTTCATCTGCTCTCTGACCCCCAGGTTCGTGATCTTTGGGAATGAGGTGATGACAGGCCTGTTATCCCACAGGTCACTGCCTCATACTGCTACACCTGCTGTGTTAGAGGTTAACTCATAATGCCAACCAGCTGTGTTAGAGGGTAACTCACACTGCCAACCTGCTGTGTTAGAGGGTAACTCACACTGCCAACCTGCTGTGTTAGAGGGTAACTCACACTGCCAACCTGCTGTGTTAGAGGGTAACTCACACTGACACCCTGCTGTGTTAGAGGGTAACTCACACTGCCAACCTGCTGTGTTAGAGGGTAACTCACACTGCCAACCTGCTGTGTTAGAGGGTAACTCACACTGCCAACCTGCTGTGTTAGAGGGTAACTCACACTGCCAACCTGCTGTGTTAGAGGGTAACTCACACTGCCAACCTGCTGTGTTAGAGGGTAACTCACACTGCCAACCTGCTGTGTTAGAGGGGTAATTATCTTATTGATGACCAAGGTCTTAAAGGTAGATTCAGCGATATGACGTAGGTGCACAAAGTAAACAGCATAGTGGGTCAATTTCCGCAACAACAAAGAGCATTGATGCGAATGGTTCAACTTCTCTGCTGTTTTGGGCCGTACCTAACACAATGTAAAGGGAACCCGGGCACATGCACAAATACTGTGTGTGACTGTGTGAGAGCGAAGTCTTGCATCTCACTCATCGTAATATCTGCGGTGCTGCTCGTGGCAACATCATTAGATATTGACTGTACAAGGGGTCAATGAGGCTAATCGATGAGGAAGTTGTGGCTTTTCTGCATCGATAAACCAATGTTTCTCTCCCCCTGCCCTGCAGTGAAAGAGAAGTGTTGTATGTTTGTACTGTCCTGATGATCGCTTAAATCACAATCTGCCGTTCGTTACAAGAGCAAACTTGTACCAATCAAATTACACATTATTGAGCCACCATAATGACATTGATAGAAGACACAGTCTATTTGCAATATTAAAGCTGATCCACCCCCTACAAAAATGAAATAATATGTACCCACACATTTTAGAATATTCCTGTAGAGGGAGAATAGTATAATTTTTCCTATGTATTTAAAAATAAAACATACATTGAAATGTTTTCCCCTCTTGTCACTACAGTAATTCAATAGTAATTGGGAGACAATTTGTTAAATAGATGGCATAGTTTAAAGACCCCTTATAATCCTGGAGGTCCGATAGTATCTCCTCAGAAGACTCAGTACCAAAACGGCAACAGGCAACATGTCCCTGACCCCTGATGTCTAAATCTACACCCTCACGTCACAACATGTCCCTGACCCCTGATGTCTAAATCTACACCCTCACGTCACAACATGTCCCTGACCCCTGATGTCTAAATCTACACCCTCACGTCACAACATGTCCCAGACCCCTGATGTCTAAATCTACACCCTCACGTCACAACATGTCCCTGACCCCTGATGTCTAAATCTACACCCTCACGTCACTGCATGTTCTTGTTCTTCTTGCTCTCTCTCTCATTTCATGCATATTTGTCGGGTTTCCCCGGGCAAACGTCGTTATCGTCAGCTGAATTGCTTGACGTGTGAACCAACCCGTTCGCATCATTTTAATGAAGGTTTTTTGTCCAGGCCATTAATCACATGTATCACCCTAAATAAAGAGCAATCCTTGCCATTACGTCATTGGTGTGTTTATGTTATGACATCATAGGTCCAACTCTATTGACAGTAAGTGTTGGTTCCGGCAGGCAAGCTGCAGGTGTCTTGTATCCATGCACTTGTTTATGTGACACGTTTAAGTGACACTAATCCATCCACAGCATTTAAAATGACTGCCACTCTCAAATGACCAATGGGAGACCCGAGCTTCTCGTCATTATGGCTACAGTCAACCAATCCCGACGTCCCCTTGAAAGGTCTCTGGAGAAAGATCCCTCCTCCCCACAAATCCATATGTTGTGCTGCTGTCCTAACTGCTGTGGGTGAAGTGGTTTTAATGGTTTGACGTTTCTCTCTTTCATTTAGCGTGTTGTATTATCTCTTCTCTCCACCTCTTTCTTCCCTCTCTCTTTTAGCACCCCCAGCCTTTATAAACAATCAATGACATGTAGGTATTCATATTTAATTAACTATTATGTAAGAGTAAAATTAGACTAGGTGATTAATTACCTCTTTAGTACCTCACCTAATGGCACGATTTTGTTAAAAACAAGACCATTTCAACATAACCAAATGATGGTATATGTATAGTCGGAAACGTTTCAGTTGTTGCTGTTGCACATGGACTTGCTTAGCACGTCTCCTACCTAGCAGACAGGGTGTATTTTAAAACCGTACCTCAGGGCATTAAGAAAAAAATGCACATGCTAACTCACCCTTCCACATTCTTTTTTCGTATTCAAGCTATGGCTTGCTGAGGTGTACCTGGTTCCTGATGCATAAACACCTACTCTCAAATACACAGGAAGGCAGAAAACCCTGTGGTCTGCTATAAGACAGTTCACTCCTGATTTCAGTGCAATACAATTTACTATTATATAAATGTACAATTTAATGCCAATTGACAAGTCCCAATCCAAATACATTCCCTAAATATGTACATGCATGCGCTGGTTTAATGTATATATTCCCTAAATATGTACATACATGCGCTGGTTTAATGTATATATTCTATAAATATGTACATACATGCGCTGGTTTAATGTATATATTCTCTAAATATGTACATACATGCGCTGGTTTAATGTTTATTCCCTAAATATGTACATACATAATGTATATATTCCCTAAATATGTACATACATGCGCTGGTTTAATGTATATATTCTATAAATATGTACATACATGCGCTGGTTTAATGTATATATTCTCTAAATATGTACATACATGCGCTGGTTTAATGTATATATTCCCTAAATATGTACAGACATGCGCTGGTTTAATGTATATATTCACAACAATCTCAAGCCCCTCAGTAGTTGTGTTTCCTCTGGCCCCTTTGATATGAATGATGTTTCATTCTGCTCTGTTTGTCTTCAGAGGTGCTCACTGACACCCATAGAAAAACAAGCAATCCCACTGTGTGTGCTGGAAGGGGTGCCACTGTGCTCCGTCCCGTTCCTCATCATGTGACCCTCTTATAAAGATGCTCCACAGGGATCCGTCCGTCACCGCGAGTCCCCACAGATGCCAGATCTGTGTTAATAATCCATTCTAGGCCAATCGGGAACTGTCGCCTATAGTTCACTTGAGGTCATCAAGTGCATTGAGAACAACGACAATACCTAGGGACATTAAATAAACTTGAGTTCCAAATGTTTTGATTTCATTCGTATGACATAGAGAGCATTGAGATGTTTGTCATTGACATCCTGTACCCAGGGCTGGGCAATATGGCTAGGATACTGTATCATATCACAATATTAATGGTGGTATGATGGTAGTTGACAGTATTTTATGTTTCTGAATAATACAAGTTTTAAATATGTTTTGTGACTAGTGAAACTAGCATGGCAACAAATGAATTCTAAGTGCCTGTAATGGTTTTTCCCTTCTGATGTTTATACATTCAACCAAACTAGGTCAAAATTGACAGTGAAGTAGTCAATTTTATTGAACTTTTCATTTAGATCTTTTTCAAAATATTGTTATATTGTAAAAATCCATACCGGTTCATGATATATCGCCCAGCCTAGCTGGTATTACTAGAATAGATAGATGATTGATTATCTAAGGTTTCAACTGAGATTGTCATAGCAGGCTTTCTCCTCACACAGTAACCTTGCCTTGGTCAATGTGGCGCTTTCTCAACACAAATGCAATTTTAACCACACTCACCCTTAACCTAACCCTAAACCTAAACTAAGCACAGATTATACATAAATACGCGCAACAGTTTTGTCCTTTTGAGGATTGCCATCTGATGCCATCTGTGTGAACCTGCACCTCCTCACCCTTGAGACTCTAGCACACCGTAGACATGTCCCAAATAACGAAACATCTCACTCAGACATTACACACAACCTCTTTGGCCTGTCACAGCTGTGAACTATCGCAGTCATAATGAAGCCAAATGGTTTTGACAAGCTGCTCACAACTACACGTGAAAAGTTCTACATGGCCATTATTTAACTAGGCAAATCAGTTAATAACAAATTCTTATTTACAATGACAGCCTAGGAACAGTGGGTTGATCAGGGACAGAACGACAGATTTTTACCTTGTCAGCTCTGGGATTCGATCCAGCAACCTTTTGGTTACTGGCCCACCACGCTAACCACTAGGCTACCTGCCGCCCCTCCACTCTAACCACTAGGCTACCTGCCGCCCCTCCACTCTAACCACTAGGCTACCTGCCGCCCCTCCACTCTAACCACTAGGCTACCTGCCGCCCCTCCACTCTAACCACTAGGCTACCTGCCGCCCCTCCACTCTAACCACTAGGCTACCTGCCGCCCCTACACTCTAACCACTAGGCTACCTGCCGCCCCTCCACTCTAACCACTAGGCTACCTGCCGCCCCTAATTATGATTATACCCCAGGGTTAGAATGGAGGGCTTTTCGCATGTAGTTTCAACCTCAAACGTATTCGTTTTTTTTAAACTCAAAAGGTAATCAGACATAGAGATATGGACTCTGCCCTGTACAACGCTGTGGCTAAGTTGAAATACTGATGTCATGATGGCTGTGTTATCTTGGACATGTAAATGTAGTCTGTTTGTAAAGGTGTGATAAAGGAGGCCAAAGTCTCTACTATTGTCACATGTTGTTTCTCTTTGTTTCTGTCTCGATTACATCACAATGTAGAACAGTGAGTTGGATTACATCACTCACTGCTCACAGCCCCTTCAATGTATCTCCAGACTGACTGTGGTCAACACGACTGAGGAAGGAATAGCTACCCTACTGGTCTGTGTGACAACTACTGTGTTGTTTGGTGTCTGCTAGAAGGTCAACGTAATAGATTGTTCCCACCCACTCAGGAACTGACCTGTTAGTGTTGAACTGTGCTCTTCTTCTGTTTGTTTCAGAAAGACACAGAACGTTTCCATGTTATTTGTGTCCCCACACCTCATGCATGCAAACCAGGGTTCTTGGCGAGCATGGTTCAGGCAGTATGCTTACATTGTATGGGTCAAAGTTCAAAATAGATCATGGTGAGCGGCTGGAGGTTGGGACTAACTGGGACCCTGTGTATAGTTAGCTTTACTCGCTCTGCATTATTGGTTGAGGACTTGGGTCTGATGACAGTCCAAGGCAGGCTAGGATCCTGTTTGACAAGAATGTTCGGTACAGGGTGAGACAGTATAAAATGGAATGTATGTCATGGTTGGGGTGGGTGTGGTTCTGGCCTGTTATGTTGTCTGCAGCTCTCTCCCACCACACTTCAGACTGCACAATTTACCGTCAGACTCAATTCAATGAAATCCGCGTTGCAGTTAGGGCTGTTACCGTGACTGTATTAACGCCACACCGGCGGTCACGAGTCATGACGGCAGTTAAATTCCACATGACCGTTTAGTCACGTTAACTAGGCTTCTCCAAGCTCTGATGCTGCTGATGGTCATTAGCAGTCTACCAAACTTGCTAACTGCCTGGTACTCAGCACTCGATTGTCCCTCTAATCACTCTGACATCAATGCAAATGTTTTGAAACACTTCATGAGAACTCATGTTGCGTAACATTTCTACAGGCTATGCAATCACACGAGAAAACAGAGTGATGGCCTCCATCAAAAAGAGGATGATCCCCATCAGCTTTCTATAGGCTAAGTCTACTATATTTATCTCAGCTACACCAATATTAAGCGCATTGCTTATATTTACAACAGGAGTATAGCCTACCTGGCTGGCATGAAAACGAACCACTGGGAAAAGCGTCCTCCATTGGTTATTTAAGTGCATAGATGACATGTATTTCCCCCGCTGTCCCTGTTCGGTATTAAGTGCTGTAATAATAGACTACTACTCTTAGGAAAAAGGGTTCCAAAATGGCTATTCGTCTGTCCCCATAGGATAACCTTTTGGTTCCAGGTAGAACCCTTTTTGGCAGTGGTGGAAAAAGTACCCAATTGTCATACTTGAGTAAAAGTCTAAAAGTATTTGGTCTTAAATATACTTAAGTATCAAAAGTAAACGTAATTGCTAAAATATACTTAAGTATCAACAGTACAAGTATAAATCATTTTAAATTCCTTATATTAAGCAAACCGGCCCTCATCATTTTCTTGTTTCTTGTTTTGTTTACAGATAGCCAGGTAGGCAACACTCAGACATAATTTACAAATGAAGCATGTGTTTAGTGAGTTCATCAGATCAGAAGCAGTAGGGATGACCAGGTATGTTCTCTGTTTAGTGAGTCCTCCAGATCAGAGGTAGTAGATGACCAGGGATGTTCTCTGTTTAGTGAGTCCACCAGATCAGAGGCAGTAGGGATGACCAGGGATGTTCTCTGTTTAGTGAGTCCTCCAGGTCAGAGGCAGTAGGGATGACCAGGTATGTTCTCTGTTTAGTGAGTCCTCCAGATCAGAAGCAGTAGGGATGACCAGGTATGTTCTCTGTTTAGTGAGTCCTCCAGATCAGAAGCAGTAGGGATGACCAGGTATGTTCTCTGTTTAGTGAGTCCACCAGATCAGAGGTAGTAGATGACCAGGGATGTTCTCTGTTTAGTGAGTCCACCAGATCAGAGGCAGTAGGGATGACCAGGGATGTTCTCTGTTTAGTGAGTCCTCCAGGTCAGAGGCAGTAGGGATGTTCTCTGTTTAGTGAGTCCTCCAGATCAGAAGCAGTAGGGATGACCAGGTATGTTCTCTGTTTAGTGAGTCCACCAGATCAGAGGCAGTAGATGACCAGGGATGTTCTCTGTTTAGTGAGTCCTCCAGGTCAGAGGCAGTAGGGATGACCAGGGATGTTCTCTGTTTAGTGAGTTCACCAGATCAGAGGCAGTAGGGATGACCAGGCATGTTCTCTTGATAAGTGTGGGACCATAAGACCATTTTCATGTTCTGCTAAGCATTCAAAATATAACGAGTACTTTTTGTGCCAGGGAAATGTATGGAGTAAAAAGTACATCATTTTCTTTAGGAATGTAGTGAAGTAAAAGTAAAAGTCGTAAAAAATATAAATAGTAAAGTAAATGACATATACCCTAAAAAACTACTGAAGTAGTACTTTCAATTATTTTTACTTAAGTGCTTTACACCACTGCTTTTGGGTTCCGTGCAGAACTCTATAGGGAAAGAGTTCTACATGGAACCCATTAGGGTTCTACCTGGAATCTAAAGGGGTTCTTCAAAGGGGTCTCCTATATGGACAGCCGAATAACCGTTTTAAGTTCCAGATAGCACCTTTTGTTTTCTATGAGTGTAGTGCCAGTAATACTAAAACTCTCCTTACAGGTAGATTTATGCTGCCCCTTTCACTTGTGTATACGGGCAGAAGATTGTTAACATAGTCAGCTAATAATGGCTAGCCTATTTTTACATTTTATTTCACCTTTATTTAAGCAGGTAAGCTAGTTGAGAACAAGTTCTCATTTGCAACTGCGACCTGGCCAAGATAAAGCATAGCAGTTCGACACATACAACACAGAGTTACACATGGAATGAACAAAACATAGTCAATAATAAAGTAGAAAAAAAGAAAACAAAGTCTATATACAGTGAGTGCAAGTTAGGTCAAATAAGGGAGTTAAGGCAATAAATAGGCCATGGTGGCGAAGTAATTACAATATGGCAATTAAACACTGGAATGGTAGATGTGCAAAAGATGGATGTGCAAGTAGAGGTACTGGGGTGCAAAAGGAGCTAAATAAATAAATAAATACAGTATGGGAATGAGGTAGATAGATGGGCTGTATGCAGATGGGCTATGAACAGTGTTACGAATCGCTTTTGGCCCGACAGTCTAGGGGGGGATGGTAATGAGACCCGTAACATAACTCATGCAAATTATAATTGTGACAAAGTAAAAGTGAGAACGAAATAACCACGACTACTGAAATCTACCGTCAAACTCAGGGTTTATTAATAAACACACGGTAATGGGGGGGGAACAGGAAAAGGGGCTGAGCTGGACCCAAGGAAAGAAACAATAAGTATTCAAAAACACCCCTAAGCTAGACTAGCCTACTTTAACAACAGCTAACTAACTAACCAAAAATACAGTGGGTGGTCCGCCCAGTTCTAACTAGTGTATTTAACAAAGTCTACCTACGGGTAGTGTATGCCCATGGGCGACTTGTCTTGGTTTCCCCTTTTCCCACCAGCAATCAAACACAAACACCATAACCAAAAACAATACTCACAGGTGAGGACAAAGTGCTATGGAGGTGCTCAAACAAAAGAGAGGTTAATACACAACGAGAGAGTGAACCACAGAGACCTACAGACATGGCATTTACAGAGAGATTGAGCTCTAGAGCAAACTACTGACAGGGTTTTTAAACCAAGGGAAAGGAACTGTGATTGGGTAGGAAACAGGAGGAGGTGTGTCTTCTGATTGATGATTGATTGTTGACTGATTGGGGAGTGATGATTTTCACCTGTGAGGGGAGAAGGAGAGAAAAGAACACAGGATATACACACACACAGACACAGGATACCTGTATCCGTAACAAACAGGTGCGGTGATCTGTGAGCTGCTCTGACAGCTGGTTCTTAAAGCTAGTGAGGGAGATGTGAGTCTCCAGCTTCAGAGATTTTTGCAGTTTGTTCCAGTCAGTGGCAGCAGAGAACTGGAAGGAAAGGCGACCAAAGGAGGAATTGGCTTTGGGGGGTGGCCAGCGAGATATACCTGCTGGAGCGTGTGCTACGAGTGGGTGCTGCTATGGTGACAAACGAGCTGAGATAGGGCGGGGCTTTACCTAGCAGAGTCTTGTAGATAACCTGTAGCCAGTGGGTTTGGCGACGAGTATGAAGCGAGGGCCAGCCAACGAGAGCGTACAGGTCGCAGTGGTGGGTAGTGTATGGGGCTTTGGTGACAAAACGGATGGCACTGTGATAGACTACATCCAGTTTGCTGAGTAGAGTGTTGGAGGCTATTTTATAGATGACATCGCCGAAGTCAAAGATCGGTAGGATGGTCAGTTTTACGAGGGTATGTTTGGCAGCATGAGTGAAGGAAGCTTTGTTGTGAAATAGGAAGCCGATTCTAGATTTAATTTTTGATTGGAGATGCTTAATGTGAGTCTGGAAGGAGAGTTTACAGTCTAGCCAGACACCTAGGTATTTGTAGTTATCCACGTATTCTAAGTCAGAGCCGTCCAGAGTAGTGATGCTGGACGGGCGGGCAGGTGCAGGCAATGATTGGTTGAATAGCATGCATTTAGTTTTATTTGCGTTTAAGAGCAGTTGGAGGCCACGGAAGGAGAGTTGTATGGCATTGAAGCTCATCTGGAGGTTAGTTAACACAGTGGCCAAAGAAGGGCCAGAAGTATAGAGAATGGTGTCGTCTGCGTAGAGGTGGATTAAAGAATCACCAGCAGCAAGAGTGACATCATTGATGTATACAGAGAAGAGAGTCAGCCCGAGAATTTAATCCTGTGGCACACCCATAGAGACTGTCAGAGGTCCGGACAACAGGCCCCCCGATTTGACACACTGAGCTCTATCAGAGAAGTAGGTGGTGAACCAGGCGAGGCAATCATTTGAGAAACCAAGGCTATCGAGTCTGCCGATGAGGATGTGGTGATTGACAGAGTCGAAAGCCTTGGCCAGATCAATGAATACGGCTGCACAGTAATGTCTCTTATCGGTTATGATATTGTTTAGAACCTTGAGCGTGGCTGAGGTGCACCCATGACCAGCTCGGAAACCAGATTGCATAGCAGAGAAGGTACGATGTGATTCAAAATGGTCAGTAATCTGTTTGTTAACTTGGCTTTCGAAGACCTTAGAGATGCAGGGTATAATAGATATAGGTCTGTAGCAGTTTGGGTCTAGAGTGTTTCCCCCTTTGAAGAGGGGGATGACCGCGGCAGCTTTCCAATCTTTGGGAATCTCAGACGATACGAAAGAGAGGTTGAACAGGCTAGTAATAGGGGTTGCAACAATTTCGGCAGATAATTTTAGAAAGAGAGGGTCCAGATTGTCTAGCCCGGCTGATTTGTAGGGGTCCAGATTTTACAGCTCTTTCAGAACATCAGCTATCTGGATATGGGTGAAGGAGAAATGGTGGGGGTTTGGCGGGTTGCTGTGGAGGGTGCCGGGCAGTTGACCGGGGTAGGGGTAGCCAGGTGAAAAGCATGGCCAGCCGTAGAGAAATGCTTATTGAAATTCTCAATTATAGTGGATTTGTCAGTTGTAACAGTTTCCTAGCCTCAGAGCAGTGGATAGCTGGGATGAGGTGCTCTTATTCTCCATGGACTTTACAGTGTCCCAGAACTTTTTTGAGTTAGTGTTGCAGGAAGCAAATTTCTGCTTGAAAAAGCTAGCCTTGGCTTTTCTAACTGCCTGTGTATAACGGTTTCTAGCTTCCCTGAACAGCTGCATATCACGGGGGCTGTTCGATGCTAATGCAGAACGCCATAGGGTGTTTTTGTGTTGGTTAAGGGCAGTCAGGTCTGGAGTGAACCAAGGGCTATATCTATTCCTGGTTCTACATTTCTTGAATGGGGCATGCTTATTTAAGATGGTGAGGAAGGCACTTTTAAAGAATAACCAGGCATCCTCTACTGTCGGGATGAGGTCAATGTCGTTCCAGGATACCCCGGCCAGGTCGATTAGAAAGGCCTGCTCGCAGAAGTGTTTTAGGGAGCGTTTGACAATGATGAGGGGTGGTCGTTTGTTCGCAGACCCATTACGGACGCAGGCAATGAGGCAGTGATCGCTGAGATCTTGGTTGAAAACAGCAGAGGTGTATTTGGAGGGTGAGTTAGTTAGGATGATATCTATGAGGGTGCCCGTGTTTACGGATTTGGGGTTATATCTGGTAGGTTCATTGATAAATTGTGTGAGATTGAGGGCATCAAGCTTAGATTGTAGGATGGCCGGGGTGTTAAGCATGTCCCAGTTTAGGTCACCTAGCAGCACGAGCTCAGAAGATAGATGGGGGGCAATCCAATCACATATGGTGTTGAGGGTGAGAGACTTGTTTCTGGAAAGGTTTATTTTTAGAAGTAGAAGCTCAAATGGTTTGGGTACAGACCTGGATAGTAAGACAGAACTTTGCAGGCTATCTTTGCAGGAAATTGCAACACCGCCCCCTTTGGCAGTTCTATCTTGTCGGAAAATGTTATAGTTAGGAATGGAAATGTCAATATTTTTGGTGGTCTTCCTAAGCCAGGATTCAGACACGGCTAGGACATCTGGGTTGGCACAGTGTGCTAGGGCAGTGAATAAAACAAACTTAGGGAGGAGGCTTCTAATGTTAACATGCATGAAACCAAGGCTTTTACGGTTGCAGAAGTCAACAAATGAGAGAGCCTGGGGGATGGGAGTGGAGGTAGACACTGCAGGGCCTGGATTAACCTCTACATCACCAGAGGAACAGAGGAGGAGTAGGATAAGGGTACGGCTAAAGGCTAACAGAACTGGACGCCTAGTACATTCAGAACAGAGAGTAAAAGGAGCAGGTTTCTGGGCACGGTAGAATATATTCGAGGCATAATGTACAGACAATGGTATAGTAGGATGTGAATACAGTGGGGGCAAACCTGTACATATAGTGATAATGAAAGAGATATTGTCTTTAGAAATAGCATTTAAACCAGGTGATGTCCAATTTGTAAGTCGCTCTGGATAAGAGCGTCTGCTAAATGACTTAAATGTAAATGTAAATGTCACTGCGTGTGTGGGTGGTGGAACTAAATTGTTAGCCGAGGCGTGTTGAGCAGTGCTAGAGGCTCTACAGTGAAATAAAACAATAGTTACAAACCAGAACAGCAATCGACACGGCATGGTGACGTTAGGGAAAGGCATGCGTAGCCGGGTGATCATACAAGTCCAGTGCGTGGCTTCAAGCAGCTAGCGGCACGGGGCTAGCAGGCTAACAGAAAGGCCTTAGAGGGATGACGCGACGGAGGGAAGTCTGTTGTGCCCACCTCGTGCAGTTACATCAGCGGACGGATCAGCAGGGCTCCGTGTGGTAAACCAGGCCAATTGGCAAAATATGTATAGTGGCGGAAGAAATATGTCCGAAGGGCCTCTTAAGCCAGCAGTCCAATGTGCTTTAGATAGCTAGCAGGCCGCAGATTAGCGGCTGTGCGTTTAGGGGTCGTTCGCTGCTATAATTCCAGGTGGGAAAAAATATATAAAAAACATCATAATAAAAATGTAAAAAATAAAATAAAAAATAGGTTCAGAGCTTGCGGAGCTTGCATGTCAGACTAATGCAGCCATAGAAATAACACTGGTTAAGCTTTTAATAAGATGTGAAAACAATACAATCACTCACCACTCCTATTGTTTTAACAGTCATGTATATGTATTCTGCTATAAATCAATGGTTGCTCTCACTGCTTTTCATTAGCAATGATGACTAAGTGACATCTGACTTCATGACACATATCAGCAGGTTTTATGTCCACCCAAACCGGGTCATGATAAACCACGAGATACCGTACATGGCATGAGGCTATGACATGCAGCATTGGAATGTTGAAACCGTCGTTAGCCTGGGTAGTACGTAGAGGTTTCACTATGCAGACGCATGAGGACGTCTCGTGACAGTCACCCTGAAATAAAGCCTACTTTGAGGCAGACACAAGGGAACACAGACAGAAGAGGGTTGTGTGTGTGTGTGTGTGTGTGTGTGTGTGTGTGTGTGTGTGTGTGTGTGTGTGTGTGTGTGTGTGTGTGTGTGTGTGTGTGTGTGTGGTACGTGTATGCACACTGGCAGACAGCTGAGAGGAGCGAGAAGGGTGTCTCTGGTCTCCTCCCTCTATCCTCTGGTCTGGTCTGTCGCTCTCTCCTCTGGTCTGGTCTCTCCCTCTCTCTCCTCTGGTCTGGTCTCTCCCTCTCTCCTCTGGTCTGGTCTCTCCCTCTCTCTCCTCTGGTCTGGTCTCTCTCTCTCACCTCTGGTCTGGTCTCTCCCTCTCTGGTCTGGTCTGGTCTCTCCCTCTCTCCTCTGGTCTGGTCTCCTCTCTCTCTCTCTCTCTCTCTCCTCTGGTCTCCTCCCTCTCTCCTCTGGTCTGGTCTCTCCCCCTCCCTCTACTCTCCTTGCCTCTACCCCCGCTCCCTCCCCCATCACCTGTATCTCCTGACTCCCAAACCACCTCCCCTCTGGTCCCTAATCCAGAGATAAGCTCCTAATGCCTGCTAGAGAGAGAGAGAGAGAGAGAGAGAGAGACTATAACCACCTAAAAGGAAGCGATTCCCAAACCTTCCATAAAGCAATCACCTACAGAGAGATGAACCTGGAGAAGAGCCCCCTAAGCAAGCTGGCCCCGGGGCTCTGTTCACAAACAGACCCCACAGAGCCCCAGGACAGCAACATAATTAGACCCAACCAAATCACGAGAAAACAAAAAGATAATTATTTGACACATTGGAAAGAATCAAAATAACAGAGCAAACTAGAATGCTATTTGGCCCTAAACAGAGACTACACAGTGGTAGCATACCTGCCAACAGTGACTGACCCAAACTAAAGGAAAGCTTTGACTCTGTACAGACTCAGTGAGCATAACCTTGCTATTGAGAAAGGCCGCCAAATGCAGACTTGGCTCTTAAGAGAAGACAGGCTATGTGCACACTGCCCACAAACTACCTAACCTACTGCCAAATGTATGACCATATTAGAAACACATTTTTCCCTCAGATTACACAGATCCACAAAGAATTCGAAAACAAATCCAATTTTGATAAACTCCCATATCTACTGGGTGAAATTCCACAGTGCCATCACAGCAGCAACATTTGTGACCTGTTGCAACAAGAAAAGGGCAACCAGTGAAGAACAAACACCATTGTAAATATAACCATATTTATTTTCCTTTTTGTACTTCAACTATTTGCACATTGTTACTACACTGTATATATATATATATATATATATATATATATATATATATATATATATATACTCTGACATTTTAAAGGACTTTATTTGTTTGAAACTGTTAATTTTTGTTGTTTATTTCACTTCTGTTTATTATCTATTTCACTTGCTTTGGCAATGTTCACATATGTTTCCCATGCCAATAAAGCCCTTAAATTGAGAGAGAGAGAGAGAGAGAGAGAGAAAAGTTAGAGGAATTTTCTTATCTCTCCAACTCAAACAAGAATCTAGTACAGTGTTATTTGCAAAAGGGAATTTGATTCACAATTACTTTGCATTATACTAGCATGATTTAGGACATGTGCCGATTATATTCTTCTTCTTTTTTATTACATTGTGCACGCACAGCATGACGGCAGTGTACCACAAGAGGGCAGCACTTGCATGGTCTTTTTTGCATTCATTGTACAACTGTATGCCAATGACGATCAATAGGTAATAGGTAAGATAATCAATACGGAAATTCACCAACAATACTAACTGTTCTCCACAAGTACATAATGAGTTAGGGGGCGATTTGGGATTGGGCCTTATAGCCATTGTCTACAGTGGTGGAAAAAGTACTCAATTGTCATACTTGAGTAAAAGTACAGATACCTTAATAACAGAAAATGACTCAAGTAAAAGTGAAAGTCACCAAGTAAAATAATACTTGAGTAAAAGTCAAAAACGATTTGGTTTTAAATATACTTAATTATCCAAAGTAAATGGAATTGCTAAAAATGTGCTTAAGTAAAAGTTAAAGTATGAATCATTTCAACTTCCATATACAAAGCAAACCAGATGACACAATTATTTATTTATTTTTTCTGATGGATAGCCAGGGGCAACACTCCAGCACTCAGACAGAATTTACAACGAAGCATGTGTGTTTAGTGAGTCCACCAGATCAGAGGCAGTAGGGATGACCAGGGATGTTCTCTGTTTAGTGAGTCCACCAGATCAGAGGCAGTAGGGATGACCAGGTATGTTCTCTGTTTAGTGAGTCCACCAGATCAGAGGCAGTAGGGATGACCAGGTATATTCTCTGTTTAGTGAGTCCACCAGATCAGGGACAGTAGGGATGACCAGGGATGTTCTCTGTTTAGTGAGTCCACCAGATCAGAGGCAGTTGGGATGACCAGGCATGGTTCTCTTGATAAGTGTGTGAATTGGACCATTTTACTGCTTTTAGTACTTTTGGGTGTCAGGGAAAATGTATTGAGTAAAAAGTGCATTATTTTCTTTAGGAATGTAGAGTGAAGTAAAAGTAAAAGTTGTCAAAACTATAAATAGTCAAGTAAAGTACAGATAACCCCAAAAATTACTTATGTAGTACATTAAAGTAATTTTTTAAGTACTTAAGTACTTTACATCACTGATTGTCTACGATAAGGGGTATGTAGACAGGACATGCCAGTCTTGTATATACAGTATCCTCAATGTCTATATTTATAGTTACAGCTTCAACAAAATAGTGTACAACAATGTAAAGTACACGTTTGTTACATCACATATATGCAGCCTTTCACATTTACATTCATAAAGGAAACATGCAAGGAAATCGCTCTGAGGTGTAATATTGGTTCCCATGCTGTGTAGGAGATAAGATGCCGTTGTGGTTGGATTAAAGTTCACTTCCTACGTGGTTTGTTTTCGAGGTTTAACGTGCATGTTAAGACCTACACACGCTAAAAATAGGCATTGGATCTGAACGGCTAGTTTTCAACTGAACACCTGTGTGAAGCCTCTGTCTCCACGTTCAATTCATGTGAAAGATTTGTCGTTCTGCAGAAGTATTGGTCTCTATAATGTCTCTCATCTCATGGGGTGAGCAGAGTGCCACTAATTTAATTCCGTTTTAAACATACCTGTTGCACCAGAGGCCAAAATGACCTTTGCTGCCTGCCATTCACCGGTGGTCACCCGCGGCCTGTATGCCAAAACTCCTGCCTTTTCTTTGTAGTTTTCCCTACTTAACAGCCGTCCGTGTATAAAGTGTCTGAGTGTATATGTCGACTTGTTCTTTAAGTGGTGCACAAAATAAAAAAGACTGAAAGGACAAAATAAATGTATTTTTGTAAAAGTGAGTAAATACAGGCCTACTCGATAGTCGCTGTTTAAAATGCTCCCACCTCACAGGCACGAGATTTATTTACATTTACAGCCACAATTTGAAGACAAGACAACCACACAAATGGATAAAGATGCATTTAGTAAGAAAATTATTATTAACTGATTATAAACAGAAACAGGGAGATTGGGGGAACTCTGGTCCTGGCGGATAGGCACCTTGCAGCAGGGCGTGACTCGACCACACAATTCTGCATGAGGAGCTCATTTCTTGGGGCAGCGGTCGTGGCAGGCGCAGGTGAGAGCAGCGACCAGGACTACGAACTCATTGAAGTCCACCTCGGAGTCTCCATTATGGTCCAAAGCCTTCATCAGCTTGTCACAGTCCCCAGGGTTCTTAGAAGCCTGCAGAGAGACGGAGGAGAACGAGGAGGGTCCCACAAAACAACAGGATTCATCTCGACGACTGTTATTCACACAAATAGCGTGATGTATAAACTAGAATTGACTTCACGTTGAATCAGTAAATCTGAAAACAGCCCTTTGGATGGGACAATAAAGAGTTTTTGAATCGAATACATTTTTTCTGCAGTGTGGCGATGGCCGACAGCGCAGTGTACAGTACCTTCAGGAGAGAAGGCAGCTCCTTTTCCATCATGGTTTTGAGCTCAGCCTTGCTCAGCGTGCCCTTGTTGCCTTCGGCTCCAGAGTACTTGTCAAAGGTCTTCAGGAGGATGGCCATCGCTGTCTCCAGTTGGGACATGACTGCTACTGGTGATGATAAAGTTGGGGCAACAACTCCAAGGTTTCGGCGACCAGACAGGAGGAGAGGTGAAGGTACAGACCGGGTGGAATTGAAGTCTGCTTTATATTCTGCTCATGTATTAATGTTGACTGATGTTTGAATCAGGGGAACTTACTAAAGCCACTGTTGGCTCAGTGCTTGGGAGGTGGCAGTGACCGATAGTGTTTGATTTGGGGGAGTTTACTGTTGTGTCAACATTATCTTAACATCAAAACGCCTATTGCAAACTTTACCTCAATGACTGGCTCCATAGAATGCTGTCGTGCCACTTTGTCAAAATTGGATTTGATTCAAGAATAGTTCAAGTGTTCTTCGGGAGGTGTTTGGATCCTTGTGCGTTGTGACTGTTTTCCTTCAGAGCTGCTGTTAACTTACTTTTGAGTGGCTTTTTGGACACAGGCCTGATGAGTTTTGGTTGGCTACATTAAATGGTTACACTCGGATTAGAGTGTTTCTGTAGGAGCACGAATATTCTGTAACTAGAGGTGAGATAAGATCACATCATGTTCTTTGATCAATACCACATGACCAGACCAGGCAAAATGCGGGACTATTGTTGCAGTGTACGAGAGAATATAGATTATATACCGAACGAAAAAAATAAATGCAACATGTATAGTGTTGGTCCCATGTTTCATGAGCTGAAATAAAAGATCCCAGAAGATCCCAGAAATCCATACTCACAAAAAGCTTATTTCCCTCAGATTTTGTGCACAAATTTGTTTACGTCCTTGTTAGTGAGCATTTCTCATTTGCCAAGATAATACATCCACCTGACAGGTGTAGCATATCAAGAAGCTGATTAAACAGCATGATCATTACACAGGTGCACCTTGTGCTGGGGACAATGAAAGGCCACTCTAACATGTTCCATTTTGTCACACAACACAATGCAACAGTTGTTTCAAGTTTTGAGGGAGTGTGCAATTGGCATGCTGACTGCAGGAATGTCCACCAGAGCTGTTGCCAGAGAATTTAATGTTAATTTCTCTACCATAAGCTGCCTTCAATGTCGTTTTAGAGAATTTGGCAGTACGTCCAACTGACCTCACAACCGCAGACCAAGTGTATGGCATCGTGTGGACGAGCGGTTTATTGATGTCAATGTTGTGAACAGAGTGCCCCATGGTGGTAGTGGGGCTATGGTATGGGCAGGCATTTTTCAATGAATTGCATTTTATCGATGGCAATTTGAATGCACAGAGGTACCCTGACGAGATCCTGGAGGCCCATTGTCGTGTCATTCATCCCCCATCATTACCTCATGTTTCAGTATGATAATGCACGGCTCCATGTCGCATGGATCTGTACACAACTCCTGGAAGCTGAAAATGTCCCAGTTCTTCCATGGCCTGCATACTCACCAGACATGTCACCCATTGAGCATGTTTGGGATGCTCTGTATTGACATGTACGACAGCGTGTTCCAGTTTCTGCCAATATCCAGCAACTTCATACAGCCATTGAAGAGGAGTGGGGACAGCATTCCACAGGCCACAACCAACAGCATGATCAACTCTATGTGAAGGAGATGTGTCACACTGCATGAGGCAAATGGTGGTCACAACAGATACTGACTGGTTTACTGTTCCACGCCCCTACCTTTTTTTAAAGGTATCTGTGACCAACAGATGCATGTCTGTATTCCCAGTCATGTGAAATCCATAGATTAGGGCCTATTTAATTAATATCAATTGACTGATTTCCTCATATGAACTGTAACTCAGTAAAATCTTTAAAAGTGTTGCATGTTGTGTTTATATTTTTGTTTAGCGTAGTTTCCCTAGTCTTAGATGAAGTGTTAGCGGGTCCCAGTTCTGTTTGTGCTGTTTAGCCAACATAACTGGAGCCAGGCTAGAAGAGGGTATATCCCCACAGACAGAACAATGAGACAGATATTTCACTGGATGTATAAATGTGAAGCACCCGGTTGGTGTTTCCACTCACTACCAAATATGGTCGTGAGAGGAAGCCCACTGGCGGGCAGTGGGAAAAGTTGGAATGAGGTGGATTTTGGCCGACATTCTGCACATTTTCTCATCGATTAAACAGTTGATTTTTATACAGTTTTCTGTTCCCAAAACTAGAATCTGTTAAAGAACAAAGTGGACAACGTTTTATAGACTTTACTCTTTTCAAAGTAAAAAAAAAATGCAAAGGCGAATTTAGTTATTGCACACTTCACAGAGTAGGCGTTCCGTAACGGAAATATGCAGATAATACTAGAATGCGCCAATAGGATATGTGCTTGGCTCTGCTCACCTCCTTCTTTGTTCTGCACACTCTGACTCATTTGTTCCCATTTGAAACGACAAGCTGTGGTCTATCTTGGTTAAGTTATGAAAATCTTTGGGTATCTCTGTTCTGTGTGTGAATCTGGTAGCACTGTTTCCTGGAAATGCTGCTCTCTTTTCTCGTAAACATTTATGATCCCTATATAGTGACGCTTTCTTCAAAAGACAACCTGTGTGTCTGCGTGCATCGCAAAATCCAAACATTTCCAGTCTTCTACATCTTTCAATCCACTGAATTAAACACGTTTGTTCAATATCAAAACACAACTTCATATATCAGATGAATCTCTGATGATAACAAGTAAACGTGTAAATAGGAAAACAAGGATCTTGCCATACGGCATAAGCAGTGAGAATGTGTTACTGTGCCTAACAATTCTGTCTTGGTAGGAGTGCAGCCATGGTTACAAACGGTTGTTTGTTTTTATAAGATGTGAGTAGGTGTGTGTCTGCTTACTTTGTAACTGCAGGACCTAGTGACTCATTGGGGCAAGTTGTGGGATAACACATTAATATATATAATGTGTGGAGTCAATCACCACCTTCCGGAGACACCTGAAACCCCACCTCTTTCAGGAATACCTAGGATAGGATAAAGTAATCCTTCTCCCCCCCCCCCGCTCCTGGTGGAACAAACTCCCTCACGACGCCAGGACAGCGGAGTCAATCACCACCTTCCGGAGACACCTGAAACCCCACCTCTTTCAGGAATACCTAGGATAGGATAAAGTAATCCTTCTCACCCCCTTCTCAGCCCCCTTAAAAGATTTAGATGCACTATTGTAAAGTGGCTGTTCCACTGGATGTCTTAAGGTGAACGCACCAATTTGTAAGTCGCTCTGGATAAGAGCGTCTGCTAAATGACTTAAATGTAAATGTAAATGTTAAGCGTTGACAACTACTGTGAGCATATCATTTGTTAGCTGTGAGCAACTGATAAGAGTGTCAGCTAAACAGCTCTAAATAGCTGAAACGTACATGACCTGTTACTCAAACAATTGCACAATGTGTATGAGTGTGTGTCAATGTGTAAGGCAAAATCACATCTATTGTTATTGTAAAACTGTTCTGTTTCTCATTTCTGTTCATCCTGTAGTCGACAGCAGACGAGGGGCCGTGGTTACTACCTGAGATATAAGCATATACTGTCACCACCGTCTGCTCTCTTTCCATTTCCTGTCACTGACCTATGAGAGAGCCTATGAGAAAGCCCCCAGATACCATCATTTCCACTGGTAATATAACACCAGTTAAACTGAGAATCTTAAGGCTGCATCCCTGGACTGGATGATGCTCAATCATTGGGCATTTTTCAATTCTACTGTATTTTCCATTTGCAGTCATTATTATTGTCAAAACACATGTCTCTTGTGTAGCATAATTTTCTCTTTTACTCGCTTCTCTTGTCAGGCACATGGACACATTCACATGCACACGTGCGCACACACACTTTTCATGTAAACACTGGCTTTCGCATAGGTCTAAGATACAAACCAGAGTTAAATAAAGAGTAACTATTCACAGATCTTTGTAAAAGTACCTCATTGCACAACCTAAATTTACACGAGTCTCTCTTTCACTTCCTCACTGGAGAATAAAGTACATTCCACACAGTAAAAATGGTTTAAAGAAGAAACAATAGCAGTAATTACCTACTGCAATCAAATAAAAAAAACACACACATCAAAAATACACTGTACATACATACTGTAAAATACCTACAGAAATGACTGACACATGAAACGCAATAGAAACATACATTCACAGCCGGTCCTTAACCTTTGTCTTGGGTTGGTAATGCCAAGTAATCAAGTGATTCATACACCTGGACTTGACACTGTGTGAGTGAGAGTGAGAGTGAGAGTGAGAGAGAGAGAGAGAGAGAGAGAGAGAGAGAGAGAGAGAGAGAAAAGTCAGCAATGCATATAGAATAACAGACTTCAGAAACGTTTTGATATCTTAAGTGAGATCACCATGCCTATAGAACTTACTCCACTAAATCAGGATATTAGCCTGTGAGTAGGGTGTGGGATGGTGTATGGCTGTAGGTGGTATGATGTGATTAGCCTGTGAGTAGGGTGTGGGATGGTGTATGGCTGTAGGTGGTATGATGTGATTAGCCTATCAGTAGGGTGTGGGATGGTGTATCGTGGCTGTAGGTGGTATGATGTGATTAGCCTGTGAGTAGGGTGTGGGATGGTGTATGGTGGTAGGTGGTATGATGTGATTAGCCTGTGAGTAGGGTGTGGGATGGTGTATCGTGGCTGTAGGTGGTATGATGTGATTAGCCTGTGAGTAGGGTGTGGGGTGGTGTATGGCTGTAGGTGGTATGATGTGATTAGCCTGTCAGTAGGGTGTGAGGTGGTGTATCGTGGCTGTAGGTGGTATGATGTGATTAGCCTGTGAGTAGGGTGTGGGATGGTGTATCGTGGCTGTAGGTGGTATGATGTGATTAGCCTGTGAGTAGGGTGTGGGATGGTGTATCTTGGCTGTAGGTGGTATGATGTGATTAGCCTGTGAGTAGGGTGTGGGATGGTGTATCGTGGCGGTAGGTGGTATGATGTGATTAGCCTGTGAGTAGGGTGTGGGATGGTGTATCTTGGCTGTAGGTGGTATGATGTGATTAGCCTGTGAGTAGGGTGTGGGATGGTGTATCGTGGCGGTAGGTGGTATGATGTGATTAGCCTGTGAGTAGGGTGTGGGATGGTGTATCTTGGCTGTAGGTGGTATGATGTGATTAGCCTGTGAGTAGGGTGTGGGATGGTGTATCCTGGCTGTAGGTGGTATGATGTGATTAGCCTGTGAGTAGGGTGTGGGATGGTGTATCGTGGCGGTAGGTGGTATGATGTGATTAGCCTGTGAGTAGGGTGTGGGATGGTGTATCTTGGCTGTAGGTGGTATGATGTGATTAGCCTGTGAGTAGGGTGTGGGATGGTGTATCTTGGCTGTAGGTGGTATGATGTGTACTGATTATGAGACTCACCCATTGGGTGGATCCTCTGGAGGAGGAGGAAGAGCTCTGGTTGGCCGCCTCTTCCAGCTCCTCCATCTTCAACTCCTCGTCCTCATGGTTGGGAGCCTCGTGGATCACCCTGACTGTTCTGTCTGGGGCACCACCTGTATACCCCATACACATACAGTGTTGTGAACAAAATATTTGCCTCTTTTTCTAATTTTCTCAACTTTTACATATATTTGATGCTGAATGTTATCTGATCTTCAAAGAAAACAGAACATTAGATGAAGGGAACCTGAGTGAACAAATAAAACAACATTACATGCATATTTCATGTATTCCATTAACACAAAGTTGTGCAACACCCAATGCCTCGGTGTGAAAAAGTAATTGCCCCCTTACACACAAAAACAGCTTGTACCATCTTTAGCTGTAATGACTCCAACCAAACTCTTCCTGTAGTGGTTGATCAGTCTCTCACGTCTCTGTGGAGGCTTTTTGGCCCACGCTTCAATGCAGAACAACCAGTTATTGAGTATAAAGGGGCAACTACTTTTTCACACAGGGGATTTGGGTGTTGTAAAATTGATTTTTTTTTGTGAACTTGGGTTACCTTTATCTAATTTTAGGTTTTGGTTGAAGATCTGATAACATTCACTATTAAAAATATGCAAAAATTTAGAAAATCAGAAAGGGTTTATACTTTTTCACGGGTTTGTAGATATCAAGGGCGTACACAGAAAAACAACCAAATAACAGGATGCGTCAACTCACTGTCACAGTAACAAGGTGATACAGCATTGAATATATACTGTAACTCTGATCTGTTGCGAAATGGGCTTGAAAGACAAGACTAGGGACTGTTGCAAGGTTAGGCTGAAACGGCTTGAAAGACAAGACTAGGGACTGTTGCAAGGTTAGGCTGAAACGGCTTGAAAGACAAAACTAGGGACTGTTGCAAGGTTAGGCTGAAACGGCTTGAAAGACAAAACTCCGTGGCTGCTCTATAGAAATGAAAAATGTACATCGTCGGATTGTAAGGTTCTGATCTACTGATGTACACATATGTAAACGTTGTTTGACAAAAGCTACCAACTCTTTTATCAGCACACGAGTGTAGTATCCTATAGCAGTGTTTGACTTGGACTGAAACAGGTGCCGTTTCTCATGTTGGGGGCCGGTACCGTTTTATATTTAGATGCAGTAGCTCCACAAAACCTTAATAATATTCCACTAGAGGAATAGGAGCTCAAGCAGTAGACCATGTGACGTGTCGGTACTCAGCTCCAGTCAAACACTGATGTAAAATAAATATAATATCACAATGCCCTCTGACCTTGGTGTCTTTTCCATGCCCTGTACAGGCAGATGAGAGGGAGGAGGAACAATGGCAGGACAGCAAGTGGAATCATGATAGGCAGCTGCTGGAGCAGTTTTTCTTCTGAGGAATCTGCTGTGCAGAAAGAGTGGAGTTATTAGCAAACTATTGCAATACGATTGGATCTATAACCAGTTTAACTTGTTCTTAATGTATAACTTTCCCCAAAGAAATGTTAACTGTCTCTAATCAATACTCGCCATTGTTTGTTGTGTTTTGGGACGTAACTGTTATCCGTGTCCCATTCCCCTCGGATTCAATAAGAGATGGGATCTCTACAGAAACTTTACAGATGTAAGTACCCGTGTCATTTCTAGTGAGGTTTGAGATGGTCCAATTTGAGCAGTTACAGGCTACAGTCTGCTGAGATGCCCTGTCATAACACTGACTGTAGGTGACCAGGACACTTTATATTTTATCTCGGTGTGTCCTTCTTTTTAAGCCAATTAACTGTCCCTCTTGACACATTTTGATTCCAGCAGCACTGGATCTGAACAGTGTCCCCCTCTGTTACTGTTACATTATGAGGAGACTGGATCACCACCAACATGCCTCTTATCCCTGTGGAGAGACAGAGAAAACAACATATTAGTGAAACATCAAATGACAAGGCTAAATAGTATGATATGCATGAAGCTGATGTAATGTATTCAAATTAGGGTGGTACCATTGCCAAATCTGAAGAATTAATAATTACCATATAAAACATGGTATGAAATGGGGTATAAAACATAGTTTTATTAATTCTACAAGCATTGCTGTTGATGTTAATGACACCAAAATAAATGCATTGACTACAGTGAAATGAATGAAAACAAGTTAAGAGAAACTATAAGGTAATGTCCAGACCAGTAGAATGTAAATTACCGTTCCTTTAAAAACATTGTGACGTCTTTGCCCTATGAGCCAAAATCCAAAAAAAAAATCCAAAAAGATAATGATGGTCCAAATAAATGTGTAACTCAATATTTTGTAACCTACCCCAAGAAGAGAGGGAACAGAGGAAGGAGAGGAGCAGCCAGACCCACAGATGCTTCATCTTTCTGGAAGGATATCAGAATGAGGCCAGTCACTCAGCCTTCAGGTGCTGTGGCCTCCCCCTCTACACTCACACCCAGGGCATGAGAATCACAACTGACACACACTCGCTGTGGACTTCCTCTGATGACGCACTGAAATGTTAACCACAGAGTCGCTTCTCTCCATCTTTCTCTCTCTTCTTTATGTGTGTAATGTGTTCTTTCTTTATGCTGAACCTATGACCCAGTAATGTCATCTTCTTTTGGTGCTGCTGTCTGCTCTATACCAGTTGATTTCAAGTATCTGCAGTTCTGAACCAGCTGTATTTGTTGATTAAAGATCTAGTCAAAAGTTTCGTCATTGGCAAAATGATGGGGAAAGCAGAGAACTAAATGTGAAGATTGTAAAATGTCCATTGTTGTGTCACTCACAAGTCTAACTTCCTTCCAACAACATCTGATGTGACAATTTAGCAAAGACAAAATATAAAGCTAACATTTCTGCATGGAATTGACATGGTGACTGCAGGAATGTCCACCAGAGCTGTTGCCAGAGAATTGAATGTTAATTTCTCTACCACAAGCCACCTCCAACGTTGTTTTATAGAATTTGGCAGTACGTTCAACCGGCCTCCTAACTGCAGACCACGTGTAACCACGCCAACCAGGACCTCCACATGCAGGATAGTCTGAGACCAGCCACCCGGACAGCTGATGAAACTGAGGAGTATTTCTATCTGTAACTAAGCCCTTTTGTGGGGAAAAACTCATTCTGACTGGCTGGGCCTGGCTCCAGGCCCACCCATGGCTGTGCCCCTGCCCAGTCATGTGAAATTGATAGATTACGGCCTAATTTTATTTAATCTTTATTTAACAAGGCAAGTCAGTTTAAGAACAAATTCTTATTTACAATAACGGCCAAACCCTAACGACGCTGGGCCAATGGTGCGCCGCCCTATGGGACTCCCAATCACGGCCGGTTGTGATACAGCCCGGAATTGAACCAGGGTCTGCAGTGACGCCTCCAGCACTGAGATGCAGTGCCTTAGATGTCTGTGCCACTTGGGAGACCCAATTAATTTATTTCAATTAACTGAGTTCCTAATATGAACTGGAACTCAGTCAAATCATTAATATTGTTGAAATTGGTGCATGTTGCGTTTATACTGTTGTTCAGTACATAATACTTTTGTGGATCCTTACATTATGAATTACAATTATTGACAGACTTACATGGACTTTTCTTCCACTGGTAGCTATGGTAACAGAATATGGCCACCAGTATGACTGGGAGACATCTCAAAGTGTAGGAGACTTGTTACGTCTCTCGTCGGAAGGCCTGGACCAAAACGCAGCGTGGTAAGTGTTCATGATTCTTTATTACTGTTACGGATAATGAGTGAAGAGGTGTGGAGTCAGGCGCAGAGGGCAAAAGGATGTGGGAAAAACACGCTTTAATGTCCAGGAGTAATAACATGAACAAAAGTAGGAAAACAAATGATCAGAAATAATAACGGACAGCGCGAAACCCGGAAATGCAAACAAAATACACTCAAACACAAAACAGAGGAACAAGCCCGCACGAAACAGAAGCGGGCTGAACAAACTTATATAATCCCACCCTAACAACCAAACAAGAAACAGGTGATACCAATCAGACAAAACCAAAGGAACACAGAACAACGGATCGGTGATAGCTAGTAGACCGGCGACGACGACCGCCGAGCGCCACCCGAACAAGAAGGGGAGTCACCTTCGGTAATATTCGTGACAATTACTCAAAACACTCGAACAAAATAACAAAGAGAAAAAACGAACAGTTCTGTAAGGCAAATAAACTATACAGAAAACAACTACCCACAAAACACAGGTGGGAAAAAGGCTGCCTAAGTATGATTCCCAATCAGAAACAACGATAGACAGATGCCTCTGATTGGGAACCACCCTCAGCCAAAAACAAAGAAATAGAAAACATAGAAATAAAGAAACTAGAATGCCCACCCTAGTCACACCCTGGCCTAACCAACATAGAGAATAAAAGCCTCTCTATGGTCAGGGCGTGACAGTACCCCCCCCAAAGGTACGGACTCCGGCCGCAAAACCTGACTGTAAAGGGCAGGGTCCGGGTGGGCATCTCTTCACGGCGGCGGCTCTGGTGTGGGACGTAGACCCCCCTCCGCCCGCAGATCCCTTCACTTTGGTGGCAGCCCTGGTGCATGGACCTTCACTGGAGGAACCGGGCCGCAGATCATCGCTGGAGGCTCCGGACTGGGGACCGTCGCTGGAGGCTCCGGACCGGGACCGTCGCTGAGGCTCCGGACCGGGGACCGTCGCTGGAGCTGGAGGTCGCTGGACCGGGCCATGGATCATCTGGAGGCTTCGGGCCATGGATCATCACTGGAGGCTTCGGGCCATGGATCATCACTGGAGGCTTCGGGCCATGGATCATCACTGGAGGCTTCGGGCCATGGATCATCACTGGAGGCTTCGGGCCATGGATCATCACTGGAGGCTTCGGGCCATGGATCATCACTGGAGGCTTCGAATGTGGAGCCGGAGACAAGTCTCACCGGACTGAGGAGACGTACTGGCAGCCTGGCGAGTGGAGCTGCCACAACACACCCTGGCTGGATACCCACTCTAGCTCAGTGAGTGTGGAGAGCTGGCACAGAACGCACTGGGCTATGACGGTGCACTGGAGGCATATTGCGTAGAGCCAGCGCAGGACACACTGGACCGTGGAGGCGCACCGGAGGTCTGGAGCGCAGAGCTGGCATAACTCATCCTGGCTGGATACCCCCCTTAGCCCGGCAAGTATGGTGAGCTGGACAAGGCCGCATTGGGCTTTGCTGGCGAACAGGGGACACCGTGCATTGAGCTGGCGCAGGATAACCTGGGCCGAAGAGACGCATCGGAGGCCAGGAACGCTGAGCCGGCACAATCCGTCCTGGCTGAATGCCCACTCTAGCATGGCCACTGCGGGGAGCTTGCAGATAGCGCACCGGACTGTGGATGCGTACTGAAGGCATAGTGTGTAGAACCGGATAGCATGGTGCTTGACCGGTCACTTGCTCCGCACGAGGAGTTGGCTTAGGTCTGAACACCGACTCCGCCACTCTCCCGTGTGCCTCCCAAAAACATTTTTCGGGGCTGCCTCTCGTGCTTGCATCGTTGCCGTCACTCCTGGTATCACCGCCTTTCCTCCCTGGCTATTTCCATGGCAGCATCTTGTCCCCTGCCATAACCTCCTCCCGTGTCGTGACAATTACTCAAAACACTCGAACAAAATAACAAAGAGAAAAAACAAACAGTTCTGTAAAGCAAATAAACTATACAGAAAACAACATCCCACAAAACACAGGTGGGAAAAAGGCTGCCTAAGTATGATTCCCAATCAGAAACAACGATAGACAGATGCCTCTGATTGGGAACCACCCTCGGCCAAAAACAAAGAAATAGAAAACATAGAAATAAAGAAACTAGAATGCCCACCCTAGTCACACCCTGGCCGAACCAAAATAGAGAATAAAAGCCTCTCTATGGCCAGGGAGTGACAAGACTGCTATATCCTCCGAGGTCTCAATAACCACTGGAAGCACATTCATGGTGTGAATAAACACAAGTTATTATACAAATCCTGACAGACTATACATGGAATATTGGTATTCAGGAGAATTGAGAACTGGATATTGTTGTAAGGTGAATGTGTAATAGTTTATAAGTCAAAACCTTACGCTTTAGCAATCCAGAACTACTGTACATCAGTGGTACGTACACATTATGCTTGACAAAGATATAGACCAAATCAGACTATTCACCTTGGCTTTTATGCTCTCTGGCAGTAACTGTTATTTGTGTCCCATCCCCCACGGATTCAATCAGATATGGGAGCTCTAAAGAAACTTTACAGATGTAAGTACCCGTGTAATTTCTAGTGACGTTTGAGATGGTCCAATTTGAGCAGTTACAGGCTACAGTCTGCTGAGATGCCCTGTCATGACACTGACTATAGGTGACCAGGACACTCTTATATTTTATATCGGGTGTCCTTTTTAAGCCAATGAACTGTCCCTCTTGACACATGTTGATTCCAGCAGCACTGGATCTGAACAGTGTCCCCCTCTGTTACTGTTACATTATGAGGAGACTGGATCACCACCAACATGCCTCTTATAGTACTCTACTCGAGTCCAACTTCCGGGTTGGAGCGAGCGGTCGCATCCGCACTTCGGTCCGCAGGTAGTATAACTTTTCATTACATTTCATTACATTTCATTATAGTACAACGGTTTGATTTGTCTAATCTTAGCAATTTCTTCTTATCTAGCTACATAGCCGTCATTGTATCAAAGATAATTGCGTAATTATCGTATTTCGTCGTCCTAACGTAGTCTACACTGCTATCTGCCCAGCAGCTAGCCAGCTAGCAAACGTCCACCGTCTACCGAATAGCAGCACTGTAGAAACTATTACACTCAACTGAACGACTTGATTAGTGTAGTGTTAGCTAGCTACATAGTTGTCTTTGCTGTCTTCGTATCCAAGATAATTGTGTAGTTTAGAGTGTGTAGTTTTAGAGTGATTATCTTAATTTACCGAGGTTAGCTAGCCAGCTATTTGTCGTCCTTAACGTAGGAGACACTGCTAGCTAGCCAACAGCTAGCCAACGTCTACCGAATAGAACTTCCGCACTCAACAACCCGGTCGCATTCCGCTTCGCTCCACAGGTAGTATCACATTTTCATTTCATTTCATTACAGTACAACGGTTTGATTTGTTTGATCGTAGCTAGCTACATAGCTAGCTACATAGCCGTCTTTGTATCAAAGATAATTGTGTAGTCTAGAGCGATTTTCTAGGTTAGCTAGCCAGCTATTGTCATTCTTTTAACGCAACGCAACGTAATCAACACTGCTAGCTAGCCAGCTAGCCCCCGAATAGCAGCACTGTAGAAACTATTACACTCAACGGAACGACTTGATTAGTGTAGTGTCAACAACGCAGCCACTGCCAGCTAGCCTACAAAGTCAACAATGCAGCCACTGCCAGCTAGCCTACTTCAGCAGTACTGTATCATTTTAATCATTTTAGTCAATAAGATTCTTGCTACGTAAGCTTAACTTTCTGAACATTCGAGACGTGTAGTCCACTTGTCATTCAATCTCCTTTGCATTAGCGTAGCCTCTTCTGTAGCCTGTCAACTATGTGTCTGTCTATCCCTGTTCTCTCCTCTCTGCACAGACCATACAAACGCTCCACACCGCGTGGCCGCGGCCACCCTAATCTGGTGGTCCCAGCGCGCACGACCCACGTGGAGTTCCAGGTCTCCGGTAGCCTCTGGAACTGCCGATCTGCGGCCAACAAGGCAGAGTTCATCTCAGCCTATGCCTCCCTCCAGTCCCTCGACTTCTTGGCACTGACGGAAACATGGATCACCACAGATAACACTGCTACTCCTACTGCTCTCTCTTCGTCCGCCCACGTGTTCTCGCACACCCCGAGAGCTTCTGGTCAGCGGGGTGGTGGCACCGGGATCCTCATCTCTCCCAAGTGGTCATTCTCTCTTTCCCCTTACCCATCTGTCTATCGCCTCCTTTGAATTCCATGCTGTCACAGTTACCAGCCCTTTCAAGCTTAACATCCTTATCATTTATCGCCCTCCAGGTTCCCTCGGAGAGTTCATCAATGAGCTTGATGCCTTGATAAGCTCCTTTCCTGAGGACGGCTCACCTCTCACAGTTCTGGGCGACTTTAACCTCCCCACGTCTACCTTTGACTCATTCCTCTCTGCCTCCTTCTTTCCACTCCTCTCCTCTTTTGACCTCGCCCTCTCACCTTCCCCCCTACTCACAAGGCAGGCAATACGCTCGACCTCATCTTTACTAGATGCTGTTCTTCCACTAACCTCATTGCAACTCCCTCCAAGTCTCCGACCACTACCTTGTATCCTTTTCCCTCTCGCTCTCATCCAACACTTCCCACACTGCCCCTACTCGGATGGTATCGCACCGTCCCAACCTTCGCTCTCTCCCCCCCACTACTCTCTCCTCTTCCATCCTATCATCTCTTCCCTCTGCTCAAACCTTCTCCAACCTATCTCCTGATTCTGCCTCCTCAACCCTCCTCTCCTCTCTTTCTGCATCCTTTGACTCTCTATGTCCCCTATCCTCCAGGCCGGCTCGGTCCTCCCCTCCCGCTCCGTGGCTCGACGACTCATTGCGAGCTCACAGAACAGGGCTCCGGGCAGCCGAGCGGAAATGGAGGAAAACTCCGCCTCCCTGCGGACCTGGCATCCTTTCACTCCCTCCTCTCTACATTTTCCTCTTCTGTCTCTGCTGCTAAAGCCACTTTCTACCACTCTAAATTCCAAGCATCTGCCTCTAACCCTAGGAAGCTCTTTGCCACCTTCTCCTCCCTCCTGAATCCTCCTCCCCCTCCCCCTCCTCCCTCTCTGCAGATGACTTCGTCAACCATTTTGAAAAGAAGGTCGACGACATCCGATCCTCGTTTGCTAAGTCAAACGACACCGCTGGTTCTGCTCACACTGCCCTACCCTGTGCTCTGACCTCTTTCTCCCCTCTCTCTCCAGATGAAATCTCGCGTCTTGTGACGGCCGGCCGCCCAACAACCTGCCCGCTTGACCCTATCCCCTCCTCTCTTCTCCAGACCATTTCCGGAGAGACCTTCTCCTTACCTCACCTCGCTCATCAACTCATCCCTGACCGCTGGCTACGTCCCTTCCATCTTCAAGAGAGCGAGAGTTGCACCCCTTCTGAAAAACCTACACTCGATCCCTCCGATGTCAACAACTACAGACCAGTATCCCTTCTTTCTTTTCTCTCCAAAACTCTTGAACGTGCCGTCCTTGGCCAGCTCTCCCGCTATCTCTCTCAGAATGACCTTCTTGATCCAAATCAGTCAGGTTTCAAGACTAGTCATTCAACTGAGACTGCTCTTCTCTGTATCACGGACGGAGGCCCTCTCTGCTCTCATCCTTCTAGACCTATCGGCTGCCTTCGATACTGTGAACCATCAGATCCTCCTCTCCACCCTCTCCGAGTTGGGCATCTCCGGCGCGGCCCACGCTTGGATTGCGTCCTACCTGACAGGTCGCTCCTACCAGGTGGCGTGGCGAGAATCTGTCTCCTCACCACGTGCTCTCACCACTGGTGTCCCCAGGGCTCTGTTCTAGGCCCTCTCCTATTCTCGCTATACACCAAGTCACTTGGCTCTGTCATAACCTCACATGGTCTCTCCTATCATTGCTATGCAGACGACACACAATTAATCTTCTCCTTTCCCCTTCTGATGACCAGGTGGCGAATCGCATCTCTGCATGTCTGGCAGACATATCAGTGTGGATGACGGATCACCACCTCAAGCTGAACCTCGGCAAGACGGAGCTGCTCTTCCTCCCGGGGAAGGACTGCCCGTTCCATGATCTCGCCATCACGGTTGACAACTCCATTGTGTCCTCCTCCCAGAGCGCTAAGAACCTTGGCGTGATCCTGGACAACACCCTGTCGTTCTCAAATAACATCAAGGCGGTGGCCCGTTCCTGTAGGTTCATGCTCTACAACATCCGCAGAGTACGACCCTGCCTCACACAGGAAGCGGCGCAGGTCCTAATCCAGGCACTTGTCACCTCCCGTCTGGATTACTGCAACTCGCTGTTGGCTGGGCTCCTGCCTGTGCCATTAAACCCCTACAACTCATCCAGAACGCCGCAGCCCGTCTGGTGTTCAACCTTCCCAAGTTCTTCACGTCACCCCGCTCCTCCGCTCTCTCCACTGGCTTCCAGTTGAAGCTCGCATCCGCTACAAGACCATGGTGCTTGCCTACGGAGCTGTGAGGGAACGGCACCTCAGTACCTCCAGGCTCTGATCAGGCCCTACACCCAAACAAGGGCACTGCGTTCATCCACCTCTGGCCTGCTCGCCTCCCTACCACTGAGGAAGTACAGTTCCCGCTCAGCCCAGTCAAAACTGTTCGCTGCTCTGGCCCCCCAATGGTGGAACAAACTCCCTCACGACGCCAGGACAGCGGAGTCAATCACCACCTTCCGGAGACACCTGAAACCCCACCTCTTTAAGGAATACCTAGGATAGGATAAAGTAATCCTTCTCACCCCCTTAAAAGTTTTAGATGCACTATTGTAAAGTGGCTGTTCCACTGGATGTCATAAGGTGAATGCACCAATTTGTAAGTCGCTCTGGATAAGAGCGTCTGCTAAATGACTTAAATGTAAATGTAAATGTCTTATCCCTGTGGAGAGACAGAGAAAACAACATATTAGTGAAACATCAAATGACAAGGCTACAATGTAATGTATTCATATTAGGCACAGCTCCTTATAACACATCCACATCTCAATCATTATTCACTTACCATGGTATAAACAAGGTTTTATTTTTTGTCTAAAATTGATTTTTATTGAGTCGGTATAATCAATAAGAATCACAACACCATTCTTTAACTTCCAAACAAACAGGTTTTAAGAGTTCTACATCTTACACAAGGACAAAACCAGTTCTTTTCTAAATATTCGTAATGTATAAGTTAGGTTTTGATGAACCCAATACGAACGGTCTGCACTTTACCGTTGGATGAGAGAAAACAGATAGACGAACGGAGCAGGCAGCAACACAAGTTATAAAAGTACCTCATATCAGATGACTGATGGGATGATCTGTTCTCTCACTTCTACCATCACCTTTCTGACTGTATTTATTTATTTCACACTTTCCCAGCCAATCACAGCTTGTCATTTCTCTCTCCCTGTTGTACGGTCAGCACTGCTGTGGACTCCACTACCCATCTCCCCTTGCGTAAGTATAGGGAATATTGACCTAGAAATTACAGTAAGCTTTGAAAAAAATACTGTAGAAAAGTGACAGTCACACGATCTGTATTCCAGGAATCATAACTAGGGCCCGGAGTGTATCCAGGGTATCCCTCACGTCAACCTTCAGAGGCTTCACCTACAGTCGTGGCCAAAAGTTTTGAGAATTACACAAATATTCATTTCCACAAAGTCTGCTGCCTCAGTGTCTTTAGATATTATTGTCAGATGTTACTATGGAATACTGAAGTATAATTACAAGCATTTCATAAATGCCAAAGGCTTTTATTGACAATTACATGAAGTTGATGCAATGAGTCAATATTTGCATATTTGACTCTTTTTCGGGACCTCTGCAATCCGCCCTGGCATGCTGTCAATTAACTTCTGGGCCACATCCTGACTGATGGCAGCCCATTCTTGCATAATCAATGCTTGGAGTTTGTCAGAATGGGTTTTGTTTGTCCACCCGCCTCTTGAGGATTGACCACAAGTTCTCAATGGGATTAAGGTCTGGGGAGTTTCCTGGCCATGCACCCATAATATCAATGTTTTGTTCCCCAAGCCACTTAGTTATCACTTTTGCCTTATGGCAAGGTGCTCCATCATGCTGGAAAAGGCATTGTTTGTTCACAAAGCTCTTCCTGGATGACAAGGTAAAAATCTGTGGTCCTGCCCATGAAATAAGCAGTTAACCAACTGTTCGGTCATCATTGTAAATAAGAATGGCCTTTACTGACTTGCCTAGTTTAAAAATATATATATATTTAGTCACATCTTTAGAGGTGTAATTCCACAACACAACGTTCAGATTGATCACTGGGTGCTCTTGAGTTGAATGTTGCATTTCAGAGCCAATGGAAAGGGCCAATTCAAGTGAAGCTACAGGTTTACGTGTGTGTAAGGTAGTTGTTAGATATTACTGCATGGTCGGAACTAGAAGCACAAGCATTTCGCAAACACTCGCATTAACATCTGCATGTGACCAATAAAATTTGATTTAGACTGATGTCATCCTATGGAAAGTACTTATTCTTTAAGGCCAATAACAGGAAGTGGCCGTGTGGTCTACTGTGGACTGTCAGCGCTGTGCTCACTTGCAAACAGGAAGAACATTTCTCACTAACGCCATACAGATGAACAATCTTACCGCTACTTAAACAGTGAGATAACCTAACCCAGTAGTTATGAGGGTTTCAGATGCTTGAGGTGTCAATAATGACCTTCCCCTCTCCAAGGCCTTAAAAACAGAAGCACTTCAACTGAGGAAAATAAAGAAAGACACAAAAATGGAGCGACTCCCTATTTTAGATTATACTCAATTTAATACAGAAAAAGTAGACCGGCACTTCAAGATAATCCACATCCTGGTCATACAATGTCCCGTGTTACATTAGAGAAAGTACATGACAGAATGTTTAATCCCATGTTCTGCATGTCAGAAGGCCTCTCTTCAGATTAGTCATCCATCTTCACAGAAGACTGAAGGGTAACAGGAACATTCTACTTGAGCTTGAAGTAAACAAAGAAGGTCCTGATTTCTTTGGGTGATATGGTCACATTGAACTCTTCTCTCACACCAACACTTGACCTCTTGACCCCTGAAACAGACAAATAAATACTAGGACGTAGACAAAAACAATTGTACAACAACAACATTTTTTTCCTTCAGATTTCACAGGTGGTTGACATCTCAAACACTACAGCCTACTCCAACTGAATCTCAAAAGGTACACTGATACTGTAACTTCTCTCATCGTTTAACAAAAAGGTATGTATCCAGATGAAATATTTCACCCCCACCAATGCTGAACTGAAGCTTACCAACACTCTCACCCCTCCCTGGGTCTTCTGAAGCCTTCCACTTCCACCTCTGGAGGTCGGAGATATCCCAGGTTCCTGTGAGAGCGCTCCTCCAACGCTCTCACTTCCCCCATGCCCCGCAGCACTTCCTGTTTTACACAGGAAATGGATTTTCAAAACAAATACAGTGTAAATGGAGTAGTGACCTGGGCTGTTGCGGTGACCGTATTACCGGAAGTTAAATTCCATGTCAAATCAAAAGTTTGTCACGTGCGCCGAATACAACAGGTGTAGACCTTTCAGTGAAATGCTTACTTACAGACTCTAACCAATAGTATAAAAAAGGTATTAGGTGAACAATAAGAAATAAAACAGTAAGCAGACAGGCGAGGCTACATACAGGCACCAGTTAGTAAGGCTGATTGAGGTAGTATGTGCTTAGGTAGATATGGTTAAAGTGACTATGCATATTTGATGAACAGAGTAGCAGTTGTGTAAAAGAGGGGTTGGTGGGTGGTGGGTTGCGGGACACATTGCAGATAGCCCGGTTAGCCAATGCGTGGGAACACTGGTTGGTCGGCCCAATTGAGGTAGTATGTACATGAATGTATAGTTAGTGACTATGCACATGATAAACAAACGTGACCGTTTAGTCAAGGTAATTAGGCATCTCCAAGCTCTGATGCTGTTGATGGTAGTAGCCTAACAAACTTGCTAACTGCCTGGTACTTAGCACTCCATTGTCCCTCTAATCACTCTGACATCAATGCAAATGTCTTCGACCATCTAATCAAAACACTTCATGAGAACTCATGTTGCGTAACATTTCTACAGGCTATGCAATCACACTAGAAAACAGAGTGATGGCCTCCATCAAAAAGAGGACGATCCCATCAGCTTTCTATAGGCTAGGTCTACTATATTTCTCTCAACTGTACTAATATTAAGCACATTGTTTATCTATACAACAGGAGTGCAGCCCTCAGGGAGAAGGCCACAGCGCAGCCCTCAGGGAGAAGGCCACAGCGCAGCCCTCAGGGAGAAGGCCACAGCGCAGCCCTCAGGGAGAAGGCCACAGCGCAGCCCTCAGGGAGAAGGCCACAGCGCAGCCCTCAGGGAGAAGGCCACAGCGCAGCCCTCAGGGAGAAGGCCACAGCGCAGCCCTCAGGGAGAAGGCCACAGCGCAGCATTCCCGGCCAAGCGCACAATGGCTGCAAAAGGCAGGTTTTCTTAGGGAGCATTACAGCCACAAAGGGGATGGGGCCGTGACATTTGAGGCATTATCAAGTGCTTGTCAAATTCTGACAGAGACTAATGAAGGGTGGACAGCCTGAGCAAAACAAAGCAGAGCTCATGCCTTTCAAGCAACTTTTTTCAAGTCATTAGAGTCACATCGTGCACAATTAGAAAATATTTAAAAAATCTAAACGAACAGCGCAACATTTGTATCACAACTAAAGTAGCATAAATAACTCTAAATTAAGCATATACAGTAGCAGTCAAAAGTGGACACCTACTCATTCCAGGGTATTTCTATATTTTTACTAGTTTCTACTTAGTAGAAAAACTATGAAGTAACACATGGAATCATGTAGTAACCAATTTTTTATTTTTTTAAAGTGTGAAGCAAATCAAAATTAATTTGTCATAGTAGCCACCCTTTGCCTTGACAGCTTTACACTCTTGGCCTTCTCTCAACCAGCTTCATGAAGTAGTCACCTGGAATGCATTTCAATTAACAGGTGTGCCTTGTTCAAAGTTCATTTGTGGAATTTTTCCTTATTAATGTGTTTGAGCCGATCAGTTGTGTTGTGACAAGGTAGCTGTGGTAAACAAAACATAGCCCTATTTGGTAAAAGACCAAGTCCATATTATGGCAAGAACGGCACAAATGAGCAAAGAGAAATGACAGTCCATCATTAATTTAAGACATGAAGGTCAGTCAATCCGGAAAATTAAGAACTTTGAACGTTTCTTCAAGTGCAGTCCAAAAACCGTCAGCCGCTACGATGAAATTGGCTCTCATGAGGACCGCCACAGGAAAGGAAGACCCAGAGTTATCTCTGCTGTAGAGGATATGTTCATTAGAGTTAACTGCACCTCAGAAATTGCAGCCAAAATAAATGCTTCAGAGTTTAAGGAACAGACATCAACTGGAGACTGCGTGAATCAGGCCTTCATGGTCAAAGGACACCAATAAGAAGATACTTGCTTGGGCCAAGAAACACGAGCAATGGACATTAGACTGGTGGAAATCGGGTTTGCGATTTTTGGTTCCAGCAGCCAAGTCTTTTGAGATGAAGAGCAAGTGATGATGATCTCAGCATGTGTGGTTCCCACCGTGAAGCATGGAGGAGGTGTAATTGCGCTTTGCTGGTGACACCGTCTGATTTATTTAGAATTCCAGGCACACTTCACCAGCATGGCTACCACAGCATTCTGCAGCAATATGCCATCCCATCTGGTTTGCACCTAGTGGGACTATGGATTTGTTTTTCAACAGGACAATGACCCAACACACCTCCAGGCTGTGTAACGGCTATTTGACCAAGGAGAGTGATGGAGTGCTGCATCAGATGACCTGGCCTCCACAATCACCCGACCTCAACCCAATGGCATATGTGGGAACTCGTTCAAGTCTGTTGGAAAAGCATTCCAGGTGAAGCTTGTTGAGAGAATGCCAGAATGTGTCCAGAGCTGTTGTCAACGCAAAGGTTGGCTACTTTGAAGAATCTCATACTTTTTGGTTACTACATGATTCCATAGTTTGGATGTCTTCACTATTATTCTACAATGTAGAAAATAGTAAAAATAAAGAAACCCTTGAATGAGTAGGTGTGTCCAAACGCTTGACTGGTGCTGTAGGAGTACCCATTTCTTTGTTAACTGCTCAACTCCGCATGTGTGCGCTTAATTTAGCATTTAATACACAAACATATATCTCTGTTATTGAAGTCTCCTCTTCATATTGATCTCATCAAGCGGTGTTTCCTGTTACCTTCATGTTAATGGTGGACGGCTGAGACAGAACCGGGTCTTCCCCCTTCTCATACAGATGCATGATCCTCAGTAGGACCCGATCGTAGTCCGGCTGTGTGGATCCAGGGGTACCCGGTCTCCATGTTGCGGAGGTGCAGGGTGTGGTTGGAGTTGTAGAACCAACCCGGGACACTAAGCGTCAGCAGGTGGAGGTTGTCAGGCAGGACCACGGGCGAATCGGAGATCCGGTCCGAGGCTCCTTCCTCCAGGCCTTCTCTAAAGGGGGCAGTGAATGGCATTGTGGGTATGAGATCATACATTGTGACAAGGCATTGTACAGGTGCTCAAAAACATGGTCGACTCAATTTGGAAACATTTCAATTGTGTATTTGTTTTTAGAATGGATTCCATGTTATGGATTTCCAGGGAAAAGTTTAGGGGAAAGTAGCTGTGCGTGCTTTAAACAGGTTGGTAGTTACTGTCATGAATCTTGTCCTGAAGGCAGCTCTGCATAGTAGTCACTAAGTGGCACAGCCACAAAGTCATCAAATCTGATTTTAAACCTAGCCTTACCCCTAATCATAATTTAAGACCAAAATGCACATTTTCTTGTCATGAATGTTTACGATATAGCCAATTTTCACTTTGCAACTGTACCATCTAGAGGAAAATCCCTCAGTTCTGCCTCCAGGTCAAGATTCGTGACAATAAAGGTCAACCTGCGAGCCTCGATAGAGTAGTTCAACAGGGGATCTATAAAGAGTGGACTCACGTGGCCTGTCGATGGGCATGACCACAGGTCGGTGCTGCAGTTCTAGCGCCTCCCTCTGGTAGAGAGAGGTAGCAGCCAGGGAGCCCAGTGTCATCCATAGGACAGGCCTCACCACCGAGCTGTCGTTCAGGGTCAGGTTATAACCCAGAGTCCACTCCTGGTTGTTCCACAGACGTCGGTGGAGCATCACCTAGGACAGATACAAGGGGTTGAGGTTGTGTGTGTGTGTGTGAGTGTATGCATCGCATACATAAAACACACTCACCTCCAGCTCTCCCTCACTCTGGCTGGATGCACCATGAGCTCTCTCACTGAGGAGGACCAGTCTGCTAGAGTCATCTTCAATGTAGGCCATTCGAACCATGGGGTAGTAGTTCTGCAGTACACAGACACAGGAAGAAACAAGCAATTGTCACAAAGTCCTGAACCGTAACCCAGGCCTGAACCGTAACCCAGGCCTGAACCGTAACCCAGGCCTGAACCGTAACCCAGGCCTGAACCACTAAAAAGGAAAGCTGATGAGACCAAACACCCAAACGCCCCGAGTAGGAGGAAACCTCGAGGAACCAGGCTCATAAAGTGTAGCCCATCTTCCTCTGGCTGGCAAGGTACTGTGGAAGTTCAGTGTACATTTAAACCTCTACACCAAACTGTCCTTAAATACAAACCACTCACTCTGGCAACAGTATCATTGACGAACGTCCTGGAAGGCCTCTTCATCATCTGGTACCCGTTGTCGTCGGTGAACAGAGTCCTGTTGTTCTTCAGGCTGGTCTTGATCCTGAGGACAGCCTCGGTGTTGACCACCAGGGGGCCCAGCGAGTAGCTCTGCTCCATCCTGTAACACAGCCCGCCGCTGGGGAAACTCTGTGGTATTCTGGTGGTGACAGAGTAGGCGTAGTCCTCATCTGCTTCCTCTCTGCGGACACAACCCATTAATGTGAGCCACCCGATATTAGACCTGCACCTTACTAAGATGTAGTGTGGTACGAGTGAGTGTGTGTGAAAGAGGTGATAGATGGAATATAAAAAGAGATAGTAGCTACGGAAGGAGGGTGCGTGGAAACCAAAGACTGACAGAAAGCTGTTCACATTCCCACCTGTAGAAGTACTGTCTGATCTCCGTGACGATCTTCCCAGGGACAATCTCCATTTTGACGGCCTTGTACGCCCTCACAGCCGAGCCGTTGGCACTGAAGATGTAGTTGTCAGAGATGGGCCCTGCGCTGACGTTCCCATTGACCTGGTACTCCCAGAAATCCTGACTCATTCTCACCGTTCTCTTCTCATGCCTGTCAGGGTCACAGAAAGGTCAGAGGACATTGTTGACGTAACACCTGGGCTGCATTCAAAAGGAAAATGTGCAACGTTCAGTAAAATAAACATGCTATAAATCACTTCAGCTCTATTAATTACCTTTGTATCTGCAACGTTTCACAACGTTAGCCTGTTGAATGTGCCCCTAATGTGAATGTTGAATATAACTACCTGTCCGTGATGCTATGCAGTAGGTTAGTATCCTGGTCCAGCATGATCTTGTAACACTCATTCAGAACCGGCAAGAGTCTCCTTCCTGTCTTCAACTCCTGTGAAACATTTAGTCTCTTGAACGACACAACCCAGGCATGGTGGGTCGAGGACCCCTCTTTACCCGGCTTCTCTGAGAACTTGATGAGGTACTTCCTGTGTTGGAGACCCCCAAGGTTCACCACAATGAACAGGTCATAGGTCGTGTTGGAGTCAGCTGAACTCTGGGTCTGTTGGGAGCAGAGAGACACGGGCCGTGTTCATTAGACAGAGGGAATACCTGGACTTGTCCAATAAGAAACACACATTTTCATCTTCCGTTGCAATATGTTTTTTTGCTGAGTGCCCAATGAACACAATCAGTCATCTGAAAACTGAGTTTGTCTAGAAGGTATGATGTATATCTGCAGTTCCATTGACACATGGCTTTGAAATGATATACTGGTGACTCATTGTTCTACAAATGTTTAACTGGATAAATCCACTCCATTTCCACACTACCTGTGCAGGTATGGCCTGTCCTTGGTCGTCGAACACGGTTGCCATGGGCAAGGTTACCGTGACGTTGATGATGGCGGTGGTGTTCCATGCCAGGGGATTGTACACAATGATGTGCTGCTCCAGGTCCTGATGGGAGCCTGCAATTACATAAATTAACAACATTTTGATAATGTATGTAAAAAATAACATGTTGTAGTTGATGAAGATAGTCATTAAATGATGCCTTGGACCAAGCTGAACCTTGGGCCTTGTTACAACATATCCTCCCCCTTCCTTGATGTGTATTCACTGATCTGTAGTGTGTGATTGGATAAGTGAAAACATGCAGCCCATCCAACTACTTTCACAAATCCACATTTCTGAGTTCATGTCAAATAAAGTATAAATCGATTTCAATGATTCATTATTATTTTGAAGTACAGTACTTTACCCATGCTATGAGAGTCTTCAGGATTGCTAGCGGTGCCCAGGGTCTGGGGCAGGAGGAAGAGGGCAGCCAGGAGTTCCTCTACTCCCATCATAGCCTGGGTCAGGTGCTCTATGTACATGTCAGACACCTTGGGAGACTCTGTCCCTGTGATCCCATCATGGTGCTGCACCTGGAGATAAGACAGAGGGAGAATAATAGGAAAGTACTGTTTTTAGAATTCATTTTGTGAGTCTTATTTCTACATTTGTGTGACAGAAATGGGATATGAGAAGGTTTAATCACTGGGTTACAATGATAGCGATTATTACATTTACAATGAATCACAATCGATTAGTATTTTTGATCAAGCACCTCAGAGACAGCCCAGCGGAGGGCCTTCAGCTTCTGCAGGGCCTCTTCTTTAGGGACCGGTCCATCTGGGTAGCTGACCCGGTACCGGGTGAACAGAGTCTCTGCAGCATGCAGCTGGGAACTAGCTCTCCTGGCTATCCCCTTCAGAACATTCCGGGAGGCATAGAACCCAGTCCACGACTGGAAAGGTTCTGTAGAGGTGAAAGGTTCCTTTTTTAGCATTTTTCACCCCTCTGCTTCATAGCATTTATTACTCCAACATGTTTTGACTGTGCCAAGTCTTGGTCATTGGAACCATTGATACTGTGCATTCGGAAAGTATTCAGACCCCTTGACTTTTTCCATATTTGTTACGTTACAGTCTAAATCCTAAAATGTTTGAAAAAATATATAAATATCATCGATCTACACACAATATCCCCCGTAATGACAAAGCGAAAACAGGTTTTTTGAAATGTTGGCAAATGTTTAAAAAAAACTAAAAATCTGAAATAACTTATTTACAGAAGTATTCAGACCCTTTGCTATGAGACTCGAAATTAGGCTCAGGTGCATCCTGTTTCCATTGATCATCCTTGAGACGTTTCGACAACTTGATTGGAGTCCATCTGTGGTAAATTAAATTGATTGGACATGATTTGGAAAGGCACACACCTGTGTATATAAGGTCCCAAAGTTGAAAGTGCATGTCAGAGCAAACACCAAGCCAGGTGTTTTTTTAACATTTATTTAACTAGTCAAGTCAGTTAAGAACAAGTTCTTATTTTCAATGACGAACTACCCAGGCCAAACCCGGACGACGCTGGGCCAGTTGTGCACCGCCCTATGGGTCACCCAATCACGGCCGGTTGTGATACAGACCGCTGCGCCACTCGAGAGCCATGAGGTCGAAGGAATTGTCCGTGGAGCTCAGAGACAGGATTGTGTCAAGGCACAGATCTGGGGATGGGTACCAACACATTTCTGCAGCATTGAAGGTCCCCAAGAACATACTGGACTCCATCATTCTTAAAAGGAAGAAGTTTGGAACCACCAAGATTCTTCCAAGAGCTGGCCGCCCGGCCAAACTGAGCAATCGGGGAAGGGCTTGGTCAGTGAGGTGACTAAGAACCTGATGGTCACTCTGTTAGCGCTCCAGAGTTCCTCTGTGGAGATGGGAGAACCTTCCAGAAGGACAACCATCTCTGCAGCACTCCACCAATCAGGACATAATGGTAGAGTTGCCAGACAGAAGCCGTTTCTCAGTAAAAGGCACATGACAGCCCACTTGGAGTTTGCCAAAAGGCACATAAAGACTCGTAGACAGTGAGAAACAAGATTATCTGGTCTGATGAAACCAAGACTGAGCTCTTTGGCCTCAATGCCAAATGTCACGTCCGGAGAAAACCTGGCACCATCTCTATGGTGAAGCATGGTGGCGGCAGCATCATGCTGTGGGGATGTTTTTCAGTGGCAGGGACTGGGAGACTAGTCAGGTGTGAGGGAAAGATGAATGGAGCAAAGTACAGAGAGATCCGACTCAGACTGGGGCAAAGGTCTGGGGGTGAAGGTTCACCTTCCAATAGGACAATGACCCCTAAGCACACAGCCTAGACCACGCAGGAATGGCTTCGGGACAAGTCTCTGAATATCCTTGAGTGGTCCAGCCAGAGTCTGGACTTCAACCTGATCGAACATCTCTGGAGACACCTGAAGTAGCTGTGCAGCAACACTCCCCATCCAACCTGACGGAGTTTGAGAGGATCTGCAGAGAAGAATGGGAGAAACTCCCCAAATACAGGTATGCCAAGCTTGTAGCATCATACCCAAGAAGACTCAAGGCTTTAATCGCTGCCAAAGGTGCTTCAACAAAGTACTGAGTAAAGGGTCTGAATACTTATGTAAATATGATATGTTTTTTTTTTATTATAAATTTGTTCAAATTTCTAGAATCCTGTTTTTGCTTTTTCCTTATGGAGTATTGTGTGTAGATTGAGAAATTAAAACAATTTAATACATTTTAGAATAAGTGTAATATGGATAAAGTCAAGGGTTCTTAATACTTTCTGAATGCACTGTACATTTTCTTTTATATGTTTGACTGGGATGAGGTAACCAAGGTATTTATTGAAAAACAGGGGGAAGATGGGGTGCAGGCCAGGGAAAGCTTGGGCGGGTTGCAGGGAGCCAGGTGCTGAGGCTGGAGCGAGGGGAGGTGCAGGCCAGGGAAAGCTTGGGCGGATTGCAGGGAGCCAGGTGCTGAGGCTGGAGCGAGGGGAGTTGGGGCTGGGTGAGCAGGTCCAGAGAGGAATCCAATGAAGCAGTAGAGTGGGGGTCCAGGACAGGGTAGCAGGACTGACGAGACGTGGGACCAGAGACAGGGACCAGAGTCAGAGTGAACAGACCTGTAGCGGCGAGGAAAAGAGCGTCAGGCAAGGGACAACGGGAACAACACGAAAGCAGGGGCAAACAGCTAAAACCGCAGACCGACTGAGCAGAGATTACGATCTGGCAGCGTGGAAGTGGCAGGGCTGAGTATTTGTAGAGTTCTTGATTATGGAACAGGTTGCAGCTGGTGGGGATCTGCTCCGCCTCCAGCACACCTGTCTCCACCCACACAATCACACACGCAGAGGGAGAGAGCACTGGGGGAGTGGCGGCAGGACAGGGAAACACAGGATGAGTAGTAGGGACGCCATCACTTCCCTGATTACCTTCCCTATATATGTCACTCCCTTTGGTTCCTTCTCCAGGCGTCATTGTTTCTGTTGCATGTCTGTATTATGTTGCTTTTATTAATTAAAACACTCACTCCCTGAACTTGCTTCCCGACTCTTAGCGCACATCGTTACATAGTCAAACGTTTAATCATTGGCAAAATGATGGGGAAAGCAGAGAACTAAATGTACAGGTTGTATAAGTCTTCCTTCCAACATCTGATGTAAAATTTTGAAAATGTAAAGCTGTTTGAGGCAATTTAAGACAGAACTTTGATTGTATGGTGCAATATCTGTTTTATGATGTCTTTAAAACAAACCAAATACAACTGTTTTACAACGTATGGATTTATTTTTTAAATTAGAACCATCAACAACATCAATAAAGCCTACATTCGATTCAGTTGACTACATGCTCATAGTGTGAACTATTGAACAATTCACACACAAATGAAAAGCTCCTAACTACGGTAGTTACTAAGCATCACTCCATCAGTGGTGAGCTAACAGTGATGAGTAACTCTGTTGTGGTATTATGCAGGTGTCCCTGTAGAGAGGTGACATGGTGAAGGTCCATGATGATCAACAGGAAGTCACAGCTTCGTGTCAGTCTCTTTCTTCTCTAGGAAGAAAGTGTCCATTGGTCTCTTAGCTACAGCTGAAAGAAACCAACACATTGCCTCACACAACACTGGCCTGCATTCACATTCCTATGTGTGTTATAATGAATATTGAAGAGGGAATGAGTTAAAGTAACTTAAAGCAAGTTCAAGTACATTTAAAAAAAATAATGTTCTATTTTTGTGGATCCTTACATTATGAATTCAAATTATTGACAGACTTACATTGACTTTTCTTCCACTGGTAGCGATAGTAACAGAATATGGCCACCAGTATAATGACTGGGAGACATCTCAAGGTGTAGGAGACTGCTATGTCCTCCGAGGTCTCAATAACCACTGGAAGCACATTCATGGTGGGGAATAAACACAAGTTATTATACAAATCCTGACAGACTATACATGGAATATTGGTATTCAGGAGAATTGAGAACTAGATATTGTTGTAAAGTGATTGATCTGTGTAATAGTCTATAAGTCAAAACCTTACGCTTCAGCAAACCAGAACTACTGTACATCAGTGGTACATTATGCTTGACAAAGATATAGACCAAATCAGACTACTCACCTTGGCTTTTATGCTCTCTGGCAGTAACTGTTATCTGTGTCCCATCCCCCACGGATTCAATCAGAGATGGGATCTCTACAGAAACTTTACAGATGTAAGTACCCGAGTCATTTCTAGTGAGGTTTGAGATGGTCCAATTTGAGCAGTTACAGGCTACAGTCTGCTGAGATGCCCTGTCATAACACTGACTGTAGGTGACCAGGACACTCTTATATTTTATATCGGTGTGTCCTTCTTTATGCCAATTAACTATCCCTCTTGACACATGTTGATTCCAGCAGCACTGGATCTGAACAGTGTCCCCCTCTGTTACTGTTACATTATGAGGAGACTGGATCACCACCAACATGCCTCTTATCCCTGTGGAGAGACAGAGAAAACAACATATTAGTGAAACATCAAATGACAAGGCTAAATAGTATGATATGCATGAAGCTGATGTAATGTATTCATATTAGGGTGGTACCATTGCCAAATCTGAATAATTAATAATTACCATATAAAACATGGTATGAAATGGGGTATAAAACATAGTTTTATTAATTCTACAAGCATTGCTGTTGATGTTAATGACACCAAAATAAATGCATTGACTACAGTGAAATGAATGAAAACAAGTTAAGAGAAACTATAAGGTAATGTCCAGACCAGTAGAATGTAAATTACCGTTCCTTTAAAAACATTGTGATGTCTTTGCCCTATGAGCCAAGATGGTGTTGGTTTAATCTAAGATAATGATGGTCCAAATAAATGTGTAACTAATATTTTGTAACCTACCCCAAGAAGAGAGGGAACAGAGGAAGGAGAGGAGCAGCCAGACCCACAGATGCTTCATCTTTCTGGAAGGATATCAGAATGAGGCCAGTCACTCAGCCTTCAGGTACTGTGGCCTCCCCCTCTACACTCACACCCAGGGCATGAGAATCACAACTGACACACACTCGCTGTGGACTTCCTCTGATGACGCACTGAAATGTTAACCACAGAGTCGCTTCTCTCCATCTTTCTCTCTCTTCTTTATGTGTGTAATGTGTTCTTTCTTTATGCTGAACCTATGACCCAGTAATGTCATCTTCTTTTGGTCCTGCTGTCTGCTCTATACCAGTTGATTTCAAGTATCTGCAGTTCTGAACCAGCTGTATTTGTTGATTAAAGATCTAGTCAAAAGTTTCGTCATTGGCAAAATGATGGGGAAAGCAGAGAACTAAATGTGAAGATTGTGAAATTTCCATTGTTGTGTCACTCACAAGTCTAACTTCCTTCCAACAACATCTGATGTGAAAATTTAGCAAAGACAAAATATAAAGCAAACATTTCTGCGTGGAATTGACATGGTGACTGCAGGAATGTCCACCAGAGCTGTTGCCAGAGAATTGAATGTTAATTTCTCTACCACAAGCCACCTCCAACGTTGTTTTATAGAATTTGGCAGTACGTTCAACCGGCCTCCTAACTGCAGACCACGTGTAACCACGCCAACCAGGACCTCCACATGCAGGATAGTCTGAGACCAGCCACCCGGACAGCTGATGAAACTGAGGAGTATTTCTATCTGTAACTAAGCCCTTTTGTGGGGAAAAACTCATTCTGACTGGCTGGGCCTGGCTCCAGGCCCACCCATGGCTGTGCCCCTGCCCAGTCATGTGAAATTCATAGATTACGGCCTAATTTTATTTAATCTTTATTTAACAAGGCAAGTCAGTTAAGAATAAATTCTTATTTACAATAATGGCCAAACCCTAACGACGCTGGGCCAATGGTGCGCCGCCCTATGGGACTCCCAATCACGGCCGGTTGTGATACAGCCTGGAATTGAACCAGGGTCTGCAGTGACGCCTCCAGCACTGAGATGCAGTGCCTTAGACGTCTGTGCCACTCGGGAGACCCAATTAATTTATTTCAATTAACTGAGTTCCTAATATGAACTGGAACTCAGTAAAATCATTAATATTGTTGAAATTGGTGCATGTTGCGTTTATACTGTTGTTCAGTACATAATACTTTTGTGGATCCTTACATTATGAATTACAATTATTGACAGACTTACATGGACTTTTCTTCCACTGGTAGCTATAGTAACAGAATATGGCCACCAGTATGACTGGGAGACATCTCAAGGTGTAGGAGACTTGTTACGTCTCTCGTCGGAAGGCCTGGACCAAAACGCAGCGTGGTAAGGGTTCATGATTCTTTATTACTGTTACGGATAATGAGTGAAGAGGTGTGGAGTCAGGCGCAGAGGGCAAAAGGATGTGGGAAAAACACGCTTTAATGTCCAGGAGTAATAACATGAACAAAAGTAGGAAAACAAATGATCAGAAATAATAACGGACAGCGCGAAACCCGGAAATGCAAACAAAATACACTCAAACACAAAACAGAGGAACAAGCCCGCACGAAACAGAAGCGGGCTGAACAAACTTATATAATCCCACCCTAACAACCAAACAAGAAACAGGTGATACCAATCAGACAAAACCAAAGGAACACAGAACAACGGATCGGTGATAGCTAGTAGACCGGCGACGACGACCGCCGAGCGCCACCCGAACAAGAAGGGGAGTCACCTTCGGTAATATTCGTGACAATTACTCAAAACACTCGAACAAAATAACAAAGAGAAAAAACGAACAGTTCTGTAAGGCAAATAAACTATACAGAAAACAACTACCCACAAAACACAGGTGGGAAAAAGGCTGCCTAAGTATGATTCCCAATCAGAAACAACGATAGACAGATGCCTCTGATTGGGAACCACCCTCAGCCAAAAACAAAGAAATAGAAAACATAGAAATAAAGAAACTAGAATGCCCACCCTAGTCACACCCTGGCCTAACCAACATAGAGAATAAAAGCCTCTCTATGGTCAGGGCGTGACAGTACCCCCCCCAAAGGTACGGACTCCGGCCGCAAAACCTGACTGTAAAGGGCAGGGTCCGGGTGGGCATCTCTTCACGGCGGCGGCTCTGGTGTGGGACGTAGACCCCCCTCCGCCCGCAGATCCCTTCACTTTGGTGGCAGCCCTGGTGCATGGACCTTCACTGGAGGAACCGGGCCGCAGATCATCGCTGGAGGCTCCGGACTGGGGACCGTCGCTGGAGGCTCCGGACCGGGGACCGTCGCTGGAGGCTCCGGACCGGGGACCGTCGCTGGAGGCTTCGGGCCATGGATCATCACTGGAGGCTTCGGGCCATGGATCATCACTGGAGGCTTCGGGCCATGGATCATCACTGGAGGCTTCGGGCCATGGATCATCACTGGAGGCTTCGGGCCATGGATCATCACTGGAGGCTTCGTGCCATGGATCATCACTGGAGGCTTCGGGCCATGGATCATCACTGGAGGCTTCGAATGTGGAGCCGGAGACAAGTCTCACCGGACTGAGGAGACGTACTGGCAGCCTGGCGAGTGGAGCTGCCACAACACACCCTGGCTGGATACCCACTCTAGCTCAGTGAGTGTGGAGAGCTGGCACAGAACGCACTGGGCTATGACGGTGCACTGGAGGCATATTGCGTAGAGCCAGCGCAGGACACACTGGACCGTGGAGGCGCACCGGAGGTCTGGAGCGCAGAGCTGGCATAACTCATCCTGGCTGGATACCCCCCTTAGCCGGCAAGTATGGTGAGCTGGACAAGGCCGCATTGGGCTTTGCTGGCGAACAGGGGACACCGTGCATTGAGCTGGCGCAGGATAACCTGGGCCGAAGAGACGCATCGGAGGCCAGGAACGCTGAGCCGGCACAATCCGTCCTGGCTGAATGCCCACTCTAGCATGGCCACTGCGGGGAGCTTGCAGATAGCGCACCGGACTGTGGATGCGTACTGAAGGCATAGTGTGTAGAACCGGATAGCATGGTGCTTGACCGGTCACTTGCTCCGCACGAGGAGTTGGCTTAGGTCTGAACACCGACTCCGCCACTCTCCCCGTGTGCCTCCCCAAAAACATTTTTCGGGGCTGCCTCTCGTGCTTGCATCGTTGCCGTCACTCCTGGTATCACCGCCTTTCCTCCCTGGCTATTTCCATGGCAGCATCTTGTCCCCTGCCATAACCTCCTCCCATGTCGTGACAATTACTCAAAACACTCGAACAAAATAACAAAGCGAAAAAACAAACAGTTCTGTAAAGCAAATAAACTATACAGAAAACAACATCCCACAAAACACAGGTGGGAAAAAGGCTGCCTAAGTATGATTCCCAATCAGAAACAACGATAGACAGATGCCTCTGATTGGGAACCACCCTCGGCCAAAAACAAAGAAATAGAAAACATAGAAATAAAGAAACTAGAATGCCCACCCTAGTCACACCCTGGCCGAACCAAAATAGAGAATAAAAGCCTCTCTATGGCCAGGGAGTGACAAGACTGCTATATCCTCCGAGGTCTCAATAACCACTGGAAGCACATTCATGGTGTGAATAAACACAAGTTATTATACAAATCCTGACAGACTATACATGGAATATTGGTATTCAGGAGAATTGAGAACTGGATATTGTTGTAAGGTGAATGTGTAATAGTTTATAAGTCAAAACCTTACGCTTTAGCAATCCAGAACTACTGTACATCAGTGGTACGTACACATTATGCTTGACAAAGATATAGACCAAATCAGACTATTCACCTTGGCTTTTATGCTCTCTGGCAGTAACTGTTATTTGTGTCCCATCCCCCACGGATTCAATCAGATATGGGAGCTCTAAAGAAACTTTACAGATGTAAGTACCCATGTAATTTCTAGTGACGTTTGAGATGGTCCAATTTGAGCAGTTACAGGCTACAGTCTGCTGAGATGCCCTGTCATGACACTGACTATAGGTGACCAGGACACTCTTATATTTTATATCGGGGTGTCCTTTTTTAAGCCAATGAACTGTCCCTCTTGACACATGTTGATTCCAGCAGCACTGGATCTGAACAGTGTCCCCCTCTGTTACTGTTACATTATGAGGAGACTGGATCACCACCAACATGCCTCTTATAGTACTCTACTCGAGTCCAACTTCCGGGTTGGAGCGAGCGGTCGCATCCGCACTTCGGTCCGCAGGTAGTATAACTTTTCATTACATTTCATTACATTTCATTATAGTACAACGGTTTGATTTGTCTAATCTTAGCAATTTCTTCTTATCTAGCTACATAGCCGTCATTGTATCAAAGATAATTGCGTAATTATCGTATTTCGTCGTCCTAACGTAGTCTACACTGCTATCTGCCCAGCAGCTAGCCAGCTAGCAAACGTCCACCGTCTACCGAATAGCAGCACTGTAGAAACTATTACACTCAACTGAACGACTTGATTAGTGTAGTGTTAGCTAGCTACATAGTTGTCTTTGCTGTCTTCGTATCCAAGATAATTGTGTAGTTTAGAGTGATTATCTTAATTTACCGAGGTTAGCTAGCCAGCTATTTGTCGTCCTTAACGTAGGAGACACTGCTAGCTAGCCAACAGCTAGCCAACGTCTACCGAATAGAACTTCCGCACTCAACAACCCGGTCGCATTCCGCTCGCTCCACAGGTAGTATCACATTTTCATTTCATTTCATTACAGTACAACGGTTTGATTTGTTTGATCGTAGCTAGCTACATAGCTAGCTACATAGCCGTCTTTGTATCAAAGATAATTGTGTAGTCTAGAGCGATTTTCTAGGTTAGCTAGCCAGCTATTGTCATTCTTTTAACGCAACGCAACGTAATCAACACTGCTAGCTAGCCAGCTAGCCCCCGAATAGCAGCACTGTAGAAACTATTACACTCAACGGAACGACTTGATTAGTGTAGTGTCAACAACGCAGCCACTGCCAGCTAGCCTACAAAGTCAACAATGCAGCCACTGCCAGCTAGCCTACTTCAGCAGTACTGTATCATTTTAATCATTTTAGTCAATAAGATTCTTGCTACGTAAGCTTAACTTTCTGAACATTCGAGACGTGTAGTCCACTTGTCATTCCAATCTCCTTTGCATTAGCGTAGCCTCTTCTGTAGCCTGTCAACTATGTGTCTGTCTATCCCTGTTCTCTCCTCTCTGCACAGACCATACAAACGCTCCACACCGCGTGGCCGCGCCACCTAATCTGGTGGTCCCAGCGCGCACGACCCACGTGGAGTTCCAGGTCTCCGGTAGCCTCTGGAACTGCCGATCTGCGGCCAACAAGGCAGAGTTCATCTCAGCCTATGCCTCTCTCCAGTCCCTCGACTTCTTGGCACTGACGGAAACATGGATCACCACAGATAACACTGCTACTCCTACTGCTCTCTCTTCGTCCGCCCACGTGTTCTCGCACACCCCGAGAGCTTCTGGTCAGCGGGGTGGTGGCACCGGGATCCTCATCTCTCCCAAGTGGTCATTCTCTCTTTCTCCCTTACCCATCTGTCTATCGCCTCCTTTGAATTCCATGCTGTCACAGTTACCAGCCCTTTCAAGCTTAACATCCTTATCATTTATCGCCCTCCAGGTTCCTCGGAGAGTTCATCAATGAGCTTGATGCCTTGATAAGCTCCTTTCCTGAGGACGGCTCACCTCTCACAGTTCTGGGCGACTTTAACCTCCCCACGTCTACCTTTGACTCATTCCTCTCTGCCTCCTTCTTTCCACTCCTCTCCTCTTTTGACCTCGCCCTCTCACCTTCCCCCTACTCACAAGGCAGGCAATATGCTCGACCTCATCTTTACTAGATGCTGTTCTTCCACTAACCTCATTGCAACTCCCCTCCAAGTCTCCGACCACTACCTTGTATCCTTTTCCCTCTCGCTCTCATCCAACACTTCCCACACTGCCCCTACTCGGATGGTATCGCGCCGTCCCAACCTTCGCTCTCTCTCCCCACTACTCTCTCCTCTTCCATCCTATCATCTCTTCCCTCTGCTCAAACCTTCTCCAACCTATCTCCTGATTCTGCCTCCCTCAACCCTCCTCTCCTCCCTTTCTGCATCCTTTGACTCTCTATGTCCCCTATCCTCCAGGCCGGCTCGGTCCTCCCCTCCCGCTCCGTGGCTCAACGACTCATTGCGAGCTCACAGAACAGGGCTCCGGGCAGCCGAGCGGAAATGGAGGAAAACTCGCCTCCCTGCGGACCTGGCATCCTTTCACTCCCTCCTCTCTACATTTTCCTCTTCTGTCTCTGCTGCTAAAGCCACTTTCTACCACTCTAAATTCCAAGCATCTGCCTCTAACCCTAGGAAGCTCTTTGCCACCTTCTCCTCCCTCCTGAATCCTCCTCCCCCTCCCCCTCCTCCCTCTCTGCAGATGACTTCGTCAACCATTTTGAAAAGAAGGTCGACGACATCCGATCCTCGTTTGCTAAGTCAAACGACACCGCTGGTTCTGCTCACACTGCCCTACCCTGTGCTCTGACCTCTTTCTCCCCTCTCTCTCCAGATGAAATCTCGCGTCTTGTGACGGCCGGCCGCCCAACAACCTGCCCGCTTGACCCTATCCCCTCCTCTCTCTTCTCCAGACCATTTCCGGAGACCTTCTCCCTTACCTCACCTCGCTCATCAACTCATCCCTGACCGCTGGCTACGTCCCTTCCGTCTTCAAGAGAGCGAGAGTTGCACCCCTTCTGAAAAAACCTACACTCGATCCCTCCGATGTCAACAACTACAGACCAGTATCCCTTCTTTCTTTTCTCTCCAAAACTCTTGAACGTGCCGTCCTTGGCCAGCTCTCCCGCTATCTCTCTCAGAATGACCTTCTTGATCCAAATCAGTCAGGTTTCAAGACTAGTCATTCAACTGAGACTGCTCTTCTCTGTATCACGGAGGCGCTCCGCACTGCTAAAGCTAACTCTCTCTCCTCTGCTCTCATCCTTCTAGACCTATCGGCTGCCTTCGATACTGTGAACCATCAGATCCTCCTCTCCACCCTCTCCGAGTTGGGCATCTCCGGCGCGGCCCACGCTTGGATTGCGTCCTACCTGACAGGTCGCTCCTACCAGGTGGCGTGGCGAGAATCTGTCTCCTCACCACGTGCTCTCACCACTGGTGTCCCCCAGGGCTCTGTTCTAGGCCCTCTCCTATTCTCGCTATACACCAAGTCACTTGGCTCTGTCATAACCTCACATGGTCTCTCCTATCATTGCTATGCAGACGACACACAATTAATCTTCTCCTTTCCCCCTTCTGATGACCAGGTGGCGAATCGCATCTCTGCATGTCTGGCAGACATATCAGTGTGGATGACGGATCACCACCTCAAGCTGAACCTCGGCAAGACGGAGCTGCTCTTCCTCCCGGGGAAGGACTGCCCGTTCCATGATCTCGCCATCACGGTTGACAACTCCATTGTGTCCTCCTCCCAGAGCGCTAAGAACCTTGGCGTGATCCTGGACAACACCCTGTCGTTCTCAAATAACATCAAGGCGGTGGCCCGTTCCTGTAGGTTCATGCTCTACAACATCCGCAGAGTACGACCCTGCCTCACACAGGAAGCGGCGCAGGTCCTAATCCAGGCACTTGTCACCTCCCGTCTGGATTACTGCAACTCGCTGTTGGCTGGGCTCCCTGCCTGTGCCATTAAACCCCTACAACTCATCCAGAACGCCGCAGCCCGTCTGGTGTTCAACCTTCCCAAGTTCTTTCACGTCACCCCCGCTCCTCCGCTCTCTCCACTGGCTTCCAGTTGAAGCTCGCATCCGCTACAAGACCATGGTGCTTGCCTACGGAGCTGTGAGGGGAACGGCACCTCAGTACCTCCAGGCTCTGATCAGGCCCTACACCCAAACAAGGGCACTGCGTTCATCCACCTCTGGCCTGCTCGCCTCCCTACCACTGAGGAAGTACAGTTCCCGCTCAGCCCAGTCAAAACTGTTCGCTGCTCTGGCACCCCAATGGTGGAACAAACTCCTCACGACGCCAGGACAGCGGAGTCAATCACCACCTTCCGGAGACACCTGAAACCCCACCTCTTTAAGGAATACCTAGGATAGGATAAAGTAAAGTAATCCTTCTCACCCCCTTAAAAGTTTTAGATGCACTATTGTAAAGTGGCTGTTTCACCCATCTCCCCTTGACTTAAATGTAAATGTAAATGTATAGGGAATATTGACCTAGAAATTACAGTAAGCTTGGAAAAAAATCCACATACTGGTATAAACAAGAAAAGTGACAGTCACAACGATCTGTATTCCAGGAATCATAACTAGGGCCGGAGTGTATCCAGGACTGTATCCTCTCACTTCTACCATCACCTTTCAGTATTTATTTATTTCACACTTTCCCAGGCTTCATTTCTCCCTGTTGTACGGTCAGCAGTCTCCACTACCCATCTCCCCTTGTGGCCAAAAGTTTTGAAAAAAATTACACAAATATTCAGGAATTTCCAGTGTATCAAAGTCTGCTGCCTCAGTGTCTTTAGATATTATTGTCAGATGTTACTATGGAATACTGAAGTATAATTACAAGCATTTCATAAATGCCAAAGGCTTTTATTGACAATTACATGAAGTTGATGCAATGAGTCAATATTTGCATATTTGACTCTTTTTCGGGACCTCTGCAATCCGCCCTGGCATGCTGTCAATTAACTTCTGGGCCACATCCTGACTGATGGCAGCCCATTCTTGCATAATCAATGCTTGGAGTTTGTCAGAATGGGTTTTGTTTGTCCACCCACCTATTGAGGATTGACCACAAGTTCTCAATGGGATTAAGGTCTGGGGAGTTTCCTGGCCATGCACCCATAATATCAATGTTTTGTTCCCCAAGCCACTTAGTTATCACTTTTGCCTTATGGCAAGGTGCTCCATCATGCTGGAAAAGGCATTGTTCGTTCACAAAGCTCTTCCTGGATGACAAGGTAAAAATCTGTGGTCCTGCCCATGAAATAAGCAGTTAACCAACTGTTCGGTCATCATTGTAAATAAGAATGGCCTTTACTGACTTGCCTAGTTTAAAAATATATATATATTTTGTCACATCTTTAGAGGTGTAATTCCACAACACAACGTTCAGATTGATCACTGGGTGCTCTTGAGTTGAATGTTGCATTTCAGAGCCAATGGAAAGGGCCAATTCAAGTGAAGCTACAGGTTTACCTGTGTGTAAGGTAGTTGTTAGATATTACTGCATGGTCGGAACTAGAAGCACAAGCATTTCGCAAACACTCGCATTAACATCTGCATGTGACCAATAAAATTTGATTTAGACTGATGTCATCCTATGGAAAGTACTTATTCTTTAAGGCCAATAACAGGAAGTGGCCGTGTGGTCTACTGTGGACTGTCAGCGCTGTGCTCACTTGCAAACAGGAAGAACATTTCTCACTAACGCCATACAGATGAACAATCTTACCGCTACTTAAACTGTGAGATAACCTAACCCAGTAGTTATGAGGGTTTCAGATGCTTGAGGTGTCAATAATGACCTTCCCCTCTCCAAGGCCTTAAAAACAGAAGCACTTCAACTGAGGAAAATAAAGAAATAGACACAAAAATGGAGCGACTCCCTATTTTAGATTATACTCAATTTAATACAGAAAAAGTAGACCGGCACTTCAAGATAATCCACATCCTGGTCATACAATGTCCCGTGTTACATTAGAGAAAGTACATGACAGAATGTTTAATCCCATGTTCTGCATGTCAGAAGGCCTCTCTTCAGATTAGTCATCCATCTTCACAGAAGACTGAAGGGTAACAGGAACATTCTACTTGAGCTTGAAGTAAACAAAGAAGGTCCTGATTTCTTTGGGTGATATGGTCACATTGAACTCTTCTCTCACACCAACACTTGACCTCTTGACCCCTGAAACAGACAAATAAATACTAGGACGTAGACAAAAAACAATTGTACAACAACAACATTTTTTTCCTTCAGATTTCACAGGTGGTTGACATCTCAAACACTACAGCCTACTCCAACTGAATCTCAAAAGGTACACTGATACTGTAACTTCTCTCATCGTTTAACAAAAAGGTATGTATCCAGATGAAATATTTCACCCCCACCAATGCTGAACTGAAGCTTACCAACACTCTCACCCCTCCCTGGGTCTTCTGAAGCCTTCCACTTCCACCTCTGGAGGTCGGAGATATCCCAGGTTCCTGTGAGAGAGCGCTCCTCCAACGCTCTCACTTCCCCCATGCCCCGCAGCACTTCCTGTTTTACACAGGAAATGGATTTTCAAAACAAATACAGTGTAAATGGAGTAGTGACCTGGGCTGTTGCGGTGACCGTATTACCGGAAGTTAAATTCCATGTCAAATCAAAAAGTTTGTCACGTGCGCCGAATACAACAGGTGTAGACCTTTCAGTGAAATGCTTACTTACAGACTCTAACCAATAGTATAAAAAAGGTATTAGGTGAACAATAAGAAATAAAACAGTAAGCAGACAGGCGAGGCTACATACAGGCACCAGTTAGTAAGGCTGATTGAGGTAGTATGTGCTTAGGTAGATATGGTTAAAGTGACTATGCATATTTGATGAACAGAGTAGCAGTTGTGTAAAAGAGGGGTTGGTGGGTGGTGGGTTGCGGGACACATTGCAGATAGCCCGGTTAGCCAATGCGTGGGAACACTGGTTGGTCGGCCCAATTGAGGTAGTATGTACATGAATGTATAGTTAGTGACTATGCACATGATAAACAAACGTGACCGTTTAGTCAAGGTAATTAGGCATCTCCAAGCTCTGATGCTGTTGATGGTAGTAGCCTAACAAACTTGCTAACTGCCTGGTACTTAGCACTCCATTGTCCCTCTAATCACTCTGACATCAATGCAAATGTCTTCGACCATCTAATCAAAACACTTCATGAGAACTCATGTTGCGTAACATTTCTACAGGCTATGCAATCACACTAGAAAACAGAGTGATGGCCTCCATCAAAAAGAGGACGATCCCATCAGCTTTCTATAGGCTAGGTCTACTATATTTCTCTCAACTGTACTAATATTAAGCACATTGTTTATCTATACAACAGGAGTGCAGCCCTCAGGGAGAAGGCCACAGCGCAGCCCTCAGGGAGAAGGCCACAGCGCAGCCCTCAGGCCACAGCGCAGCCCTCAGGGCCCTCAGAAGGCCACAGCGCAGCCCTCAGGGAGAAGCGCAGCGCAGCCCTCAGGGAGAAGGCCACAGCGCAGCCCTCAGGGAGAGGCCACAGCGCAGCCCTCAGGAGAAGGCCACAGCGCAGCCCTCAGGGAGAGAAGGCCAGGGAGAGGCAGCGCAGCATTCCCGGCCAAGCGCACAATGGCTGCAAAAGGCAGGTTTTCTTAGGGAGCATTACAGCCACAAAGGGGATGGGGCCGTGACATTTGAGGCATTATCAAGTGCTTGTCAAATTCTGACAGAGACTAATGAAGGGTGGACAGCCTGAGCAAAACAAAGCAGAGCTCATGCCTTTCAAGCAACTTTTTTCAAGTCATTAGAGTCACATCGTGCACAATTAGAAAATATTTAAAAAATCTAAACGAACAGCGCAACATTTGTATCACAACTAAAGTAGCATAAATAACTCTAAATTAAGCATATACAGTAGCAGTCAAAAGTGGACACCTACTCATTCCAGGGTATTTCTATATTTTTACTAGTTTCTACTTAGTAGAAAAACTATGAAGTAACACATGGAATCATGTAGTAACCAATTTTTATTTTTTAAAGTGTGAAGCAAATCAAAATTAATTTGTCATAGTAGCCACCCTTTGCCTTGACAGCTTTACACTCTTGGCCTTCTCTCAACCAGCTTCATGAAGTAGTCACCTGGAATGCATTTCAATTAACAGGTGTGCCTTGTTCAAAGTTCATTTGTGGAATTTTTCCTTATTAATGTGTTTGAGCCGATCAGTTGTGTTGTGACAAGGTAGCTGTGGTAAACAAAACATAGCCCTATTTGGTAAAAGACCAAGTCCATATTATGGCAAGAACGGCACAAATGAGCAAAGAGAAATGACAGTCCATCATTAATTTAAGACATGAAGGTCAGTCAATCCGGAAAATTAAGAACTTTGAACGTTTCTTCAAGTGCAGTCCAAAACCGTCAGCCGCTACGATGAAATTGGCTCTCATGAGGACCGCCACAGGAAAGGAAGACCCAGAGTTATCTCTGCTGTAGAGGATATGTTCATTAGAGTTAACTGCACCTCAGAAATTGCAGCCAAAATAAATGCTTCAGAGTTTAAGGAACAGACATCAACTGGAGACTGCGTGAATCAGGCCTTCATGGTCAAAGGACACCAATAAGAAGATACTTGCTTGGGCCAAGAAACACGAGCAATGGACATTAGACTGGTGGAAATCGGGTTTGCGATTTTTGGTTCCAGCAGCCAAGTCTTTTGAGATGAAGAGCAAGTGATGATGATCTCAGCATGTGTGGTTCCCACCGTGAAGCATGGAGGAGGTGTAATTGCGCTTTGCTGGTGACACCGTCTGATTTATTTAGAATTCCAGGCACACTTCACCAGCATGGCTACCACAGCATTCTGCAGCAATATGCCATCCCATCTGGTTTGCACCTAGTGGGACTATGGATTTGTTTTTCAACAGGACAATGACCCAACACACCTCCAGGCTGTGTAACGGCTATTTGACCAAGGAGAGTGATGGAGTGCTGCATCAGATGACCTGGCCTCCACAATCACCCGACCTCAACCCAATGGCATATGTGGGAACTCGTTCAAGTCTGTTGGAAAAGCATTCCAGGTGAAGCTTGTTGAGAGAATGCCAGAATGTGTCCAGAGCTGTTGTCAACGCAAAGGTTGGCTACTTTGAAGAATCTCATACTTTTTGGTTACTACATGATTCCATAGTTTGGATGTCTTCACTATTATTCTACAATGTAGAAAATAGTAAAAATAAAGAAAACCCTTGAATGAGTAGGTGTGTCCAAACGTTTGACTGGTGCTGTAGGAGTACCCATTTCTTTGTTAACTGCTCAACTCCGCATGTGTGCGCTTAATTTAGCATTTAATACACAAACATATATCTCTGTTATTGAAGTCTCCTCTTCATATTGATCTCATCAAGCGGTGTTTCCTGTTACCTTCATGTTAATGGTGGACGGCTGAGACAGAACCGGGTCTTCCCCCTTCTCATACAGATGCATGATCCTCAGTAGGACCCGATCGTAGTCCGGCTGTGTGGATCCAGGGGTACCGGTCTCCATGTTGCGGAGGTGCAGGGTGTGGTTGGAGTTGTAGAACCAACCCGGGACACTAAGCGTCAGCAGGTGGAGGTTGTCAGGCAGGACCACGGGGCGAATCGGAGATCCGGTCCGAGGCTCCTTCCTCCAGGCCTTCTCTAAAGGGGGCAGTGAATGGCATTGTGGGTATGAGATCATACATTGTGACAAGGCATTGTACAGGTGCTCAAAAACATGGTCGACTCAATTTGGAAACATTTCAATTGTGTATTTGTTTTTAGAATGGATTCCATGTTATGGATTTCCAGGGAAAAGTTTAGGGGAAAGTAGCTGTGCGTGCTTTAAACAGGTTGGTAGTTACTGTCATGAATCTTGTCCTGAAGGCAGCTCTGCATAGTAGTCACTAAGTGGCACAGCCACAAAGTCATCAAATCTGATTTTAAACCTAGCCTTACCCCTAATCATAATTTAAGACCAAAATGCACATTTTCTTGTCATGAATGTTTACGATATAGCCAATTTTCACTTTGCAACTGTACCATCTAGAGGAAAATCCCTCAGTTCTGCCTCCAGGTCAAGATTCGTGACAATAAAGGTCAACCTGCGAGCCTCGATAGAGTAGTTCAACAGGGGATCTATAAAGAGTGGACTCACGTGGCCTGTCGATGGGCATGACCACAGGTCGGTGCTGCAGTTCTAGCGCCTCCCTCTGGTAGAGAGAGTAGCAGCCAGGGAGCCCAGTGTCATCCATAGGACAGGCCTCACCACCGAGCTGTCGTTCAGGGTCAGGTTATAACCCAGAGTCCACTCCTGGTTGTTCCACAGACGTCGGTGGAGCATCACCTAGGACAGATACAAGGGGTTGAGGTTGTGTGTGTGTGTGAGTGTATGCATCGCATACATAAAACACACTCACCTCCAGCTCTCCCTCACTCTGGCTGGATGCACCATGAGCTCTCTCACTGAGGAGGACCAGTCTGCTAGAGTCATCTTCAATGTAGGCCATTCGAACCATGGGGTAGTAGTTCTGCAGTACACAGACACAGAAGAAACAAGCAATTGTCACAAAGTCCTGAACCGTAACCCAGGCCTGAACCGTAACCCAGGCCTGAACCGTAACCCAGGCCTGAACCACTAAAAAGGAAAGCTGATGAGACCAAACACCCAAACGCCCCGAGTAGGAGGAAACCTCGAGGAACCAGGCTCATAAAGTGTAGCCCATCTTCCTCTGGCTGGCAAGGTACTGTGGAAGTTCAGTGTACATTTAAACCTCTACACCAAACTGTCCTTAAATACAAACCACTCACTCTGGCAACAGTATCATTGACGAACGTCCTGGAAGGCCTCTTCATCATCTGGTACCCGTTGTCGTCGGTGAACAGAGTCCTGTTGTTCTTCAGGCTGGTCTTGATCCTGAGGACAGCCTCGGTGTTGACCACCAGGGGGCCCAGCGAGTAGCTCTGCTCCATCCTGTAACACAGCCCGCCGCTGGGGAAACTCTGTGGTATTCTGGTGGTGACAGAGTAGGCGTAGTCCTCATCTGCTTCCTCTCTGCGGACACAACCCATTAATGTGAGCCACCCGATATTAGACCTGCACCTTACTAAGATGTAGTGTGGTACGAGTGAGTGTGTGTGAAAGAGGTGATAGATGGAATATAAAAAGAGATAGTAGCTACGGAAGGAGGGTGCGTGGAAACCAAAGACTGACAGAAAGCTGTTCACATTCCCACCTGTAGAAGTACTGTCTGATCTCCGTGACGATCTTCCCAGGGACAATCTCCATTTTGACGGCCTTGTACGCCCTCACAGCCGAGCCGTTGGCACTGAAGATGTAGTTGTCAGAGATGGGCCCTGCGCTGACGTTCCCATTGACCTGGTACTCCCAGAAATCCTGACTCATTCTCACCGTTCTCTTCTCATGCCTGTCAGGGTCACAGAAAGGTCAGAGGACATTGTTGACGTAACACCTGGGCTGCATTCAAAAGGAAAATGTGCAACGTTCAGTAAAATAAACATGCTATAAATCACTTCAGCTCTATTAATTACCTTTGTATCTGCAACGTTTCACAACGTTAGCCTGTTGAATGTGCCCCTAATGTGAATGTTGAATATAACTACCTGTCGGTGATGCTATGCAGTAGGTTAGTATCCTGGTCCAGCATGATCTTATAACACTCATTCAGAACCGGCAAGAGTCTCCTTCCTGTCTTCAACTCCTGTGAAACATTTAGTCTCTTGAACGACACAACCCAGGCATGGTGGGTCGAGGACCCCTCTTTACCCAGCTTCTCTGAGAACTTGATGAGGTACTTCCTGTGTTGGAGACCCCCAAGGTTCACCACAATGAACAGGTCATAGGTCGTGTTGGAGTCAGCTGAACTCTGGGTCTGTTGGGAGCAGAGAGACACAGGCCGTGTTCATTAGACACTAACAGACAGAGGGAATACCTGGACTTGTCCAATAAGAAACACACATTTTCATCTTCCGTTGCAATATGTTTTTTTGCTGAGTGCCCAATGAACACAATCAGTCATCTGAAAACTGAGTTTGTCTAGAAGGTATGATGTATATCTGCAGTTCCATTGACACATGGCTTTGACATGATATACTGGTGACTCATTGTTGTACAAATGTTTAACTGGATAAATCCCCTCCATTTCCACACTACCTGTGCAGGTATGGCCTGTCCTTGGTCGTCGAACACGGTTGCCATGGGCAAGGTTACCGTGACGTTGATGATGGCGGTGGTGTTCCATGCCAGGGGATTGTACACAATGATGTGCTGCTCCAGGTCCTGATGGGAGCCTGCAATTACATATATTAACAACATTTTGATAATGTATGTAAAAAATAACATGTTGTAGTTGATGAAGATAGTCATTAAATGCATTGGACCAAGCTGAACCTTGGGCCTTGTTACAACACATCCTCCCCCTTCCTTGATGTGTATTCACTGATCTGTAGTGTGTGATTGGATAAGTGAAAACATGCAGCCCATCCAACTACTTTCACAAATCCACATTTCTGAGTTCATGTCAAATAAAGTATAAATCGATTTCAATTATTCATTATTATTTTGAAGTACAGTACTTTACCCATGCTATGAGAGTCTTCAAGGTTGCTAGCGGTGCCCAGGGTCTGGGGCAGGAGGAAGAGGGCAGCCAGGAGTTCCTCTACTCCCATCATAGCCTGGGTCAGGTGCTCTATGTACATGTCAGACACCTTGGGAGACTCTGTCCCTGTGATCGCATCATGGTGCTGCACCTGGAGATAAGACAGAGGGAGAATAATAGAAAAGTACTGTTTTTAGAATTCATTTTGAGAGTCTTATTTCTACATTTGTGTGACAGAAAAGGGATATGAGAATGTTTAATCACTGGGTTACAATGAATCACAATCGATGAGTATTTTGATCAAGCACCTCAGAGACAGCCCAGCGGAGGGCCTTCAGCTTCTGCAGGGCCTCTTCTTTAGGGACCGGTCCATCTGGGTAGCTGACCCGGTACCGGGTGAACAGAGTCTCTGCAGCATGCAACTGGGAACTAGCTCTCCTGGCTATCCCCTTCAGAACATTCCGGGAGGCATAGAACCCAGTCCACGCCTGGAAAGGTTCTGGAGAGATAAAAAGGTTCCTTTTTAGAACTACAAGAACCAGATTGGAATTGTGAAAAAAGCATTTTAGTCCCTTGGCTTCATAGTAGTTTTTACTGCTACATGTTTTTAGTGTGCCAACTCTTGGTCACTGGAACCATTGTGAGAGAGAGCGAGATATATATATACACACACACACATTTTCTTAGAAGTTTTATTCATATACCATTTACATATTTGAAACTTAAAATAGATAAGCACATTTCTGGAAAAACCCACCAGTGGAGTAGGGAAGGAAGTCCTCACTTCCCCTCACCTCCCAGGTGAGATTTGATTGGTGGACAGCCTGGAAGTAGTCGCTGAGAGTGGCGTACTGGACTGTCACACCAAAATCCTTGCTGTTCTGGTTGATGTATTCCACCAAGGGATCCATGTTGGCAAACTGCACAGAGGAGTTGTAGAACTGCTTGTCACAACCCTATGGAGTGAAATAACAGGAGAAACATACATTGCTCAATGGTGAAGTAACTAGAAAGAACACTCATTAAATTGTGATAGGAAACAGTTTCCTGGTCGCTGTATATCTGTTGACTCACCCAGGGCCAGAGGACATGGTTTGTCCTGAACCACGCTGCCCTCTGCTGGATGTTCTGCACCATGGTCTTGGCATAGGAGTGCAGCGTCTCTTTGGTGACAGGCAGGCTCATGTTGGGGTAGATGCCGTTTTTAGGGGGGTCAGGGAACAGAGCCACACCATTCCAATAGAAACCAGAGCTGAGAGAGAACTGATTAGTTTCACAGAGACAAATATGTGCCTGTAATCTGTTGAGAGCCCATGGTGATAGGCAAATTTGATTTGACTGATCAAATGGAGATTTTTGGTGATTCTCAACAACAAAAAACATTTGGAGTCTTAATTCAATTACAGCATGTAAGGGTAAGTCTAAGACAGTAGGATATGCTAGGAGAGTTATGACATGGAAAATGGCGAGAGGGGAAAGGAGATATTTCGGAGACCTGTTAGAGAAAGGCAGGTGAGATGGAGTACAGTAGCTGAACTGGTCCATGGTGTGAGTGAAGATCTCCTGCTGTTCTTTCAAGGAGGAGGAGCCTCTCCAAACAAACTGTAGTTTCTGTTCCAAAACAGCAAGACAACAACTTAGTGCAAATATACTGTAACTCAGTTGATAGAGCAAGGTGCTTGCAACACCAGTATAGTAGGATCAACTCCTCGGATCACCCGTACATAAAAATGTATGCTTGACTAAGTCGCTTTGGATAAAGACATCTGCTAAAATGGCATATGTTATTAAGTCAAACCTCTAAACCATTTAACTGCTTATAAGTGACTGATCATGGTCAAGACTACTCAATAGAGCTGGTAAACTGCCTGGTAGGCTGTAGCTGAAACTAAGGTGACTACCATACCTTGCTCTTCTGCATGACATCTTTGAGGTCATAGTCAATACGAGAGATGAGGTGGGCATGGAACCCAGCCAGGGCAAAGAGGACAGGGGTGGTGGCAGAGGCTCCAAACGGGTCCACGTGCCACGAAAACCGGGGACGCACCCCAAACGTCTCGTACAGGAACCCATGGCCCTCTAATTACAGTGTGTGTGTGTGTGAGACAGAAAGGGAGATTGAGTCCATGCTCATTTAAACCAACCAATGAAACAAATATTATACATCAAGTATGAAACCAGTTCACCTGTCAGCTGCAGTATCTCATCATCTAGATCAGTTACAGCTTCATCATGCATCACCTGCCCCCCGATGATGAACTCAAGTCGACTCTCCTTCAGCAGCTGTCGCACCTTGGGGGAGGGGGGGCAGTGGGGGGGGAGGGGAGAGGGGCAGTGGGAGGAGGGGAGAGGGGCAGTGGGAGGAGGGGAGAGGGGCAGTGGGAGGAAATAGGTGACTAAACAGTCATACAAAGATGAGACTTCTGCATGAGCAGCACTGAATTCACATAGAGAGGTATATAAGATTATTCTATAGTACTTGTTTCTTGTGCTTGTCTGTAGCCACAGAATCCCACCACAGCCGAAAGAACTCCTGCTCCACTGCGATGAACTTGCGCTGTTTGTTCTGTGTCAGCGCCTCTGTCACACTGGAGTACACGTTCGCTGCATAGGCATGCATGCTCTCCTGATTGAGGATTAAAGAGAGGAAAACACCCTGTTCAATGCTGTATACTGTGAACACTGACAGTATAGAGTTGTAACTATATTTGGACTGACATTTCATTTTGTGACATTCTTGAACCTCCCAAAATAAAAATGTCCCTAGTTCTAACGTCCAAGAAACCAACATAACTCCTGTACTATTGTATAAACGTTAGCTCAGTAAGCTAGTAACAAACCTGAATAGTATATACCCAGCCAACATCCATGTGACTGTGCGGGATAACAAACGTCTGAATTGGTCCATTTCTCTCTGCACAGATAACCGTGAAAAATAAAAACAGTGGGAAAGTTAAAAACCCCATCTCTGTCAAAACATGAGATGTACTTCAACAGCAAGCTAACCCACGTCCTTATTATGGTTTTGCAGCATGTGACAATCAGGCGGCGCCCCGCCCCTTGCTGTACGGAGTATCGCAGAGGTCAAAAATAATGTGAAGCCGCAAATTAAAACCAACCATTTTAAACAGCGCAGAACTTCGTGATTGTGAACAAAGTTCACTGGTAAACTTTACCCCGGAAAACATTCAGGGAAACACACATACTGTGCATTTGGAGGTGAATGCGCAACAAAGATGTCAAGGAACAGAAGGATCACGTTAATATTTGGAGGATTTATAACAGCAGTTGCTGCTGCATTTTACCCTATATTTATCCACCCACTCACGCACACAGCTGACTACAGTAAGTAACTATCGTTATTCGAGGAATGTACTAGTCGATTCTGTCACAGAGTCTTGTTACACAACGACATGCTAGCTAGGAAGTCTTGTTAGGCGACTTTTTATTGTATAGATGCTAGTATCCTCATGTGGACACAATTTTGCCCTGGCCAGTCGGACCGTAAACATTGCATTGACAAATTAGCTATGCCATTTGTTTGTAGCTGTAGCCGTGTGTGCTAAAAACCCATGTAATAACGTAGCTACATGGTCTCAGTATAACGGGTTTCTGTTTTTAAGTATAGACAGTTTATTTTAATGCTGTACAATTGTGATCATACTACAAGTTCTGTCAAGCAGTGGTCTGATTGCACCAGTGGACAATGTCTGTGCTAGTGCACTTGCCTTGTCTATAAGGATCCTGGTTCAAACCCACCCCAGTCCCCCGCAACACAATTGAAAACCCCAATCACTTCTCTGCAGATCAAGTCCAGAGAGCAAACCGAGCAGGAATCAATCAAGCAGACGTGCAACCAGTGGGTAAGTAGCCTGCTAACCTCTCTCATGCAATGGTTCTTCTTTGTTGTTGCCATTGTGTATTGTGCCATCCCCTGTCCTATCAGCAAACTTTACATCTTCACTCACTGTATATAAGTCAGTTATAATTTGGTGTATTTTCAGGTGTCAAAGTATGGTCTGATCCCTACAAGCCAAAGTGATGCCTGAGACAACTGTCCCTGGTATGGAAAAGAAGACGCTATGCTGATGAAGACTGTCCACTGAAGATGATTCTGAATCCCAATTGGACTGTGTTTGTGTGAGTGAATGCTTAGGTGTGGTGGATGGATGTTTACCACTTTATCCTATGAATAAAGTTTAAAGACCTCTGTGTTTTCTCTTTATGTTTTTGGAAGTGTTTGGGCCTATGTATTTGGGAATTCATTTGGTCACTTCATTTCTTTAGGCTACTTGTAGTGCATTGGATGTGATACGCATTATGACCACAAGGGGTCACTATTTGCTCAGACAGTGGCAGAGAGGCAGTTTGGTACATTATGTGCTCAGTAGGCCTATATCCTAAATTTATTGCTTTCAAATAAAACCAATTCGTTTTTTCTTCTTCTGGGTATATTTAAGCAATAAGGCCTTCGGCCTATAATAATAATAAAGACCCTATGCCAATAATGGCCAATATACCACGGCTAAGGGCTGTATCCAGGCACTAAGAGTTGCGTCGTGGATAAGAACAACCTTAGCCATGGTATATTGGCCGTATATCACAAACCCAGAGGTGCCTTATTGCTATTATAAACTGGTTACCAATGTAATTAGTGCAGTAAAAACTGTTTTTTTCAGACCTGTGGTATAGAATCTGATATACCACGGCTGTCAGCCAATCAGCATTCAGAGAACCACCCAGTCTATATTTGTCAATACATTTGTATTGACAGATGTCCACTTCACATGAACAATGTTTTAGACAGAGGTGCACATGCTTTAGAACCAACTAAAAGGCAAATGATAAAGTGAAACTTGAGCCAAGCTCATCTAGACTAGTGCTGCTAGAGGCCAGCACTGTATCCACGACAACGGGAATGCACCTACACTTGGAACACCTGCAGACCTTTCAAAATCTCCGCCCACTTCAAACTCTCGCAACCATTCCGTAGTTGGTAGAAGGCCCAGTTTGCGGAATTGGATACTTTTGCTTCACGACTGGAAATTGTGTCATAATGAGATTAGTGAGATACAGTTGACGTCAGAAGTTTACATACACTTAGGTTGGAGTCAGTAAAACTCATTTTTAAACCACTCCACAAATTTCTTGTTTACAAACTAGTTATGGTAAGTTGGTTAGGACATCTACTTTGTGCATGACACAAGTCATTTTTCCAACAATTGTTTACAGACAGATTATTTCACTTATAATTCACTGTATCACTATTCCTGTGGGTCAGAAGTTTACATACACTAAGTTGACTGCCTTTAAACAGCTTGGAAAATTCCAGAAAATTATGTCATGGCTTTAGAAGCTTCTGATAGGCTAATTGACATCATTTCAGTCAATTGGAGGTGTACCTGTGGATGTATTTTAAGGCCTACCTTCAAACTCAGTGTCTCTTTGCTTGACATCATGGGAAAATCAAAATAAATCAGCCAAGACCTCAGAAAAAAATTGTAGACCTCCACAAGTCTGGTTCATCCTTGGGAAAAATTTCCAAATGCCTGAATGTACCACGTTCATCTGTACAAACAATAGTACGCAAGTATAAACACCATGGGACCTCGCAGCTGTCATACTGCTCAGGAAGGAGATGCATTCTGTCTCCTAGAGATGAACGTACTTTGGTGTGAAAAGTGCGAATCAATCTCAGAACAACAACAAAGGACCTTGTGAAGATGCTGGAGGAAACAGGTACAAAAGTGTCTATATCCACAGTAAAATGAGTCCTATATCGACATAACCTGAAAGGCTGGTCAGCAAGGAAGATGTCCCTGCTCCAAAACCGGCATAAAAAAGCCAGCCTACGGTTTGCAACTGCACATGGGGACAAAGATCGTACTTTTTGGAGAAATGTCCTCTGGTCTGATGAAACAAAAATAGAACTGTTTTGGCCAAAATGACCATTATGTTTGGAGGAAAAAGGGGGAGGCTTGCAAGCCGAAGAACACCCTCCCAACCGTGAAGCATGGGGGTGGCAGCATCATGTTGTGGGGGTGCTTTGCTGCAGGAAGAACTGGTGCACTTCACAAAATAGATGCCATCATGGGCAAGTAAAATTATGTGGATATAGTAAAGCAACATCTCAAGACATCAGTCAGGAAGTTAAAAGCTTGGTCACAAATGGGTCTTCCAAATGGACAATGGCCCCAAGCATACTTCCAAAGTTGTGGCAAAATGGCTTATGGATAACAAAGTCATGGTATTGGAGTGGCCATCACAAAGCCCTGACCTCAATCCTGTAGAACATTTGTGGGCAGAACTGAAAAAATGTGTGCGATCAAGGAGGCCCACATACCTGACGCAGTTACACCAGCTCTGGCAGGAGGAAATTTGCCCAACCTATTATGGGATACTTGTGGAAGGCTCCCCGAAATGTTTGACCCAAGTTAAACAATTTAAAGGCAATGCTACCAAATACTAATTGAGTGTATGTAAACTTCTGACCCACTGGGAATGTGATGAAAGAAATAAAAGCTGAAAGAAAGATTCTCTCTTCTATTATTCTGACATTTCACATTCTTAAAATAAAGTGGTGATCCTAACTGACCTAAGACAGGGAATTTTTAATGGGATTAAATGTCAGGAATTGTGAAATACTGAGTTTGAAATGTATTTGCCTAAGGTGTATGTAAACTTCTGACTTCAACTCTATCTATCATGCACAAAAACATCATGGCCCATGCGATCTAACAAGGGCACTGATCTGAAAAATGTCCAAATAATGTTTAGCTTTGCCTTGTGAGGTTTCACAGTGACTGACCCTAACTTTCCCATCAGAATGCAGGACCCAGAACAGTCCCTGCAAAATCTTTGAGAAATAAAAGAGGAGGTCTGGATAAATTATGGGGTTTGATTACCTCCCTAAAGAGATGACCTAAGTTATAAGCAGTCCAGTCCACAACAACAATGTAGCCTACATCTAAAACTTCCAGTTGGGGCCTTCTGCCAACAAAACCCAGTGCCAAGGCCTTACACTCACCCACCCTCTCAACCCCCCCAATCAACAAGCCCCATTGTTTATGAGATGTTGTTATTGTTTGTCTGCTCTCAGAAACAAAGGAAAACTCAAAGAGCCCAATGAGCGCAGCCACATCCAAATAAAGAGCGGAGAGAAAGAAAGGCGAAATTCCTCTCATTCCCCCAGCTGGTGTTTTCCAGATTCTTCCAATGACAGCTCCCGGCGTGTGTGAGTGAAGTAAGACGACAGAGGGGAAATCAGTGCTGGAGAGGAAGAGAACCACATTCTTGCGGGGTACTCGTCACCTCCACGCACACTGAACAGAAAGACATGAAATTGCAGGACTATATATTGTGGTAGGATGAAATAGTATGAATACATTCATCAAAATACACGTTTTTATGAAAATATGGCAATCATTTTAATATGTTGGTAATCATTTTAATATGTTGGTAATCATTTTAATATATTGGTAATCATTTTAATATGTTGGTAATCATTTTAATATGTTGGTAATCATTTTAATATATTGGTAATCATTTTAATATGTTGGTAATCATTTTAATATGTTGGTAATCCATTGTATAAAAGTGATAACAGTTTGCCCCGTGCCAATATATCCTCCAAACACCGGCTTCTCAGGCATTATCACTGAACAATTTACTGTACAGTTTACCTCAATTAATCAGTTCTCATTACTGAAGTCTATCTCTCACTTCACTTAGGTGAAAGAAGTCCCTGACTCTCCAATTACCTGGGGCAAGTCTTTTAAATGTCAAACGTCTCACTCCTAGGCCTATAGCATAATCCTGTCATCCTGTTGGTTCTACAGCCCTCTGAATAGAGGTCGCGACCCCGACCCGCTATAACCAACAACAGCCACACCTTGCGTCTCCGTAACAGTTCTATCACCAAGCAATCGATCCATTACACAAATCA